>NC_037668.1:117192127-117266934 GCF_003255815.1 Theropithecus gelada
GATTATGGGAACTACAATTCAAGATGAGATTTGGGTGGGGACACAGCCAACCCATCCATAGCATGCATATATATATTTATTGAATATTGAATATTATATATATAATATATATTCAATCTCAGAAAAGGGAATTTTGTCATTTGCAACAACATAGATGAACACCGAGGTCATTAGGCTGAGTGAAATAAGTCAGACATAGAAAGACAAATACTGCATGATCTCACTTATTTGTGGAATCTAAAATAGTCAAATTGTCAAACTCATAGCTGCAGAGTGGAATAGTGGCTGCCACGGGCTGGGGATGGGAGAAATGAAGAAATGTTAGTCAAAGAGTATAAAATTTCAGTTATGCAAGATAAATAAACTCTGGATATCTACTGTACAGCAGTGTGACTGTAACTAACAATACCATATTGATTGTGACCTTAACTTCTGCTAAGAGGACAGATCTTAATTGTTCTTACCACACCAAAAAATAAAAAAAGGGCATAGAAAAAAGAAAATGATAACTATGTGAGGTAATGGCTATATTATTGGCTTGATTGTGGTGATCATTTCACAGTGTATACACATATAAAAACATCAAGTTGTACACCTTAATTATATACAATTTTTATTTGTCAATTATACAACACTAAAGCCAAAAAATAAACAGAATTTCCAATGCCTGTTTGGGCAAAAATAAAGTGTATGTGTATAGAATTTAGAAACTATTCCCAAATAAGTCTCAAGCTAAGACAAAAAAAGAGAGAGAGAAATTATTTATTTCACCCATTCATAAGAAGCTAAACACCAAAAATTCATCTTAAAATGTTTATTGTAGGAAGAACAAATACTTTTATATGACGAGCACAATCAGAAGTGTCTCAAAGCCTTCCAGAATGCTCTGTGGGTAGTTGATGAGCTTCATCATGAGAAATATAAACTGAACTCTCTTAATTCCAACCCTCAAATGTACTCTTCACGTGGTAGCTCAGAAGGTGGGTGAGAGGCCTTTCCTCATCTCCTGAGATTGGAGTCAACACCTCTTTTCTTTCTTATCAAGGCACTGTTATACGCAACTGTACGTGGTGAAAGCTGTGAGGTGCTGCCTAGATCACAGGTGTCAGCTCTCTTAATGAGAAAGTTTTCCAGGACAGACTTCCAGTGATTGACCAGCACCAGGGATGAAGGCCTAGCACCCTTCTCCCAAAACATGATAACTCAAAAGGGCCATTCCAGCCACAGAGCTCCAGGTGGAATTGACGGAGGGCAGGGACTGCATTGCATTCCAATCTCCTCCCTCTCGGCAACCTGCTTCTTTCCCAATCACACTACATCCGGAGGGCTCTTTGTGGGCAGGACCTTTACTTTGTTCACCAATGTCTATGCTACTCAGCCCAAAGGCCTGGACCTCAACTGCTTAACAAGATTTTATGAAATTGAATCAAATCATTCACCACTGTGCCAAGAAATAAAAGAATGTTTTACCTAATATACCATGATATCTAATCTTGTCTAGAAGTGTGACTCAAACAGGTCAAAGTTTGCCTTATTCACTGTAGTTGGATTTCTAGTTTTCACAAATATATCACAACAATTAAATTACAAAGATCATGTCTGGAATAAAAAGAACCTGCCTATGACTCCCTGCCTTACCTTTTCCACATCGCCCAGACCCTCAGTGTCCAGAAGGACCAGGGTGTGGTTTGGCTTGGAGGGGTGGGGCACGCACCACATCCAGATGCCCTTGGTTTCAGACTGCACCGTGGAGCCCAGAGGGAAGCCTGCAGGGAAGAGGAGGAAGCTAAGCATGGGGACAGCAGAACAGCCAAGCAGCCCTGGGGCCATGGATTCAGACTGGTTCGATTGTAACTGCCCCAGCATACAAGATGGTGCTTTCTATATTTCCTCAAGAATGTCTCTCTCTGTGATTCATCTATTTCAAAAAGCAAGGGACATTAAATGTGAGAATGATGCCAAGAAAGCGCTCAAAATGGAGACGAAGAGGAATCCATGAATCAGACAAAATGGAGGTCACTGATAACAAGAACATCCTGAAAATGGTGGGGTTCAAAGTCAGACAGGAGTAGGTTTAAGAAAGACATGAGAAGCAAAATAATTCAAAAAAGCAGATTGAGACAATGTTTTTTGCATTGAAAGTGATTAAAGACAAAAACAAACAGAAAATCAAAACAAACAGGATTTGGTGCCCATGATGACATGTGAAATTCAGGAAGAGTTTTTAAGATGATACACCTTCAAACATCTTTGTATGTTGATGGGAATATTACGTGAAGAAAGTAAAATATGTTATAAGAGAAAGGAGACACAATTATGGGAGCCCAGGTCTTGAATACACAAGACATGGGAGGATTCTGAGTACTAGTAGGGGAGATTTTCCTTAATGGGAATAAAGGAAAAAATATGGGGAAAGGTTACAGAAAGGTAGTGATTTGGTGGTTAGAATCAGAATGAGAAGGTTGGTTTATTGAAAGGAATCGGGTTCTCGCTTCACATGCCTAGGTTAGAGCATTAAGATACTGGAATCAAGCAATTGGCCTGTGTCCCAGGATACCACTCACCATGATTCTCTCCTGCCAGACGGTTCATCAGGTAGGATTTGCCTGTACGGTACAGTCCAACAATGGCCACCACCACCACTGGCTGATAAATCTTGTCAAGAATCTGTATAGCTTGCTGGTTCACCAACAGCTTGTCATTGTTGTTTTCCACCAGGCAAATGGGGGCCAACATTTTGGGTCCAGATTCCATGGCAACTGCCAACCTAGAAGAGCCTCCCAGTAGAAATAAGGTTACATTCTCTGCCTCAGTAATGCAAGCACCCATAAATTTAGGACTGATAAGACTTTTGCATTTCTTTGAGACAACATGTAACCTAGCATTAGCGAACTACAAAAGGCTTCCTCCATCATTCTCCCAAATCCGTAATGGTGTTAGCAATGAAACATAGTATATTATCATCTCCATAATTTTTCTTCAATAGCAATAATAAAACTCACGTAATTGTTATCATAATAGGGGGTCTACAATAGTCCAAGCCCTGTGATGCCTGCCTTAAATATCTGACCTCACTGACACTTACAAGAACCTGCAAGTTAGAGATTATTATATCCCTATATATGTAAATGAGACAAATGAGTCTCACAAAGGCTGAGTACATAAGTCATAGAGCCAGGATTACAAACCCAGACAATTGCGCAAAATGGCAGACTAAGAAGTTCCAAGTCTTTCTTCTCTCTTGGAGACATCAAAAAGCAACTGAAAAAATGACTAAAATTGTCTTATAGAAGCTCTAGAAAACAGTCAAAGGTCTACAGCACCCAAGAAAATGTCCAGTAGAAAAAAAAAGGGCACATTCAAAATAGTAGGAAATTCCAAGGTGTTTCATTTGCCCTTTCCCTATCCACTCACCTCAAGGGCATGGTTGTGGTCTGGAGGAGGTGGCCGTCCAGTTTCCACTTCCCTTCCCTGAACTGAAGGGAGTAGAATAGACTTTATTTATAACCTGCTATTCTGACTGGGGGCTGTCCTTTCTAGTATATGTTCTGCCTTACTCAGATTTCCAGTATCAATGATTTCTTGTGCATGATACCAAAACCACAGAAAACTGGAAAAAAAAAAAAAAAAAAGATCCACCACACTTAATCAAAATCAAAAACTTTTGTGCATCAAAGAGCACTGTCAATGTAGTAAAAAGGCAACCCATGGAATGGGAGAAAATATTTCCAAACCATATATTTGATAGACTACATGAAGAACTCTTACAACTCAACAGCGACAAAATCCCAATTGAAAATGTCCTGAAATGAACATTTCTCCCAGGAGGACCTATAAATGACCTTAATACACATATGAAAACATGTGCAACATTAGTTATCACTGGGGAAATGCAAATCAAAACCACAGTGAGGTACCATTCCACAACCACCCATTAAGATGACTAATATTTTCAAAAAAAAAATTAAGCAGAAAACAAGTGTTAGCTAGGATGTGGAGAAATTGGAATCTTTGTCCACTGCTAGTAGAAATATGAAAGGTATTGCCACTAAGAATAAAAGTATGGTGGTGGCCCAGCGTGGTGGCTTATGCCTGTAATCCCAGCACTTTAGGAGGCCAAGGCGGGTGGATCACGAGGTCAGGAGATTGAGACCATCCTGACTAACACGGTGAAACCCCATCTCTACTAAAAATACAAAAAATTAGCCGGGCATGGTGGCAGGCACCTGTAGTCCCAGCTACTCGGGAGGCTGAGGCAGGAGAATGGCGTGAACCCAGGAGGCAGAGCTTGCGGTGAGCCAAGATCACGCCACTGCACTCCTCCAGCCTAAGTGACAGAGTGAGACTCCGTCTCTAAAAA
This sequence comes from Theropithecus gelada, assembly GCF_003255815.1. Lineage (NCBI taxonomy): Eukaryota > Metazoa > Chordata > Mammalia > Primates > Cercopithecidae > Theropithecus > Theropithecus gelada. The sequence goes on from NC_037668.1 coordinate 117,196,488, forward strand.
AAAAAAAAAAAAAAAAAATATGGTGGTTCCTAAAAAAAGATGAAACATAGAATTAACATCAAAATATTTCATTTCTGATTGGGGTAATTCCAAGATGGCCAAATAGGAACAGCTCCGGTCTGCAGCCTCCAGCATGATCAATGTAGAAGAGGGGTGACTTCTGCATTTCCAACTGAGGTACCTGGTTCATCTTATTGGGACTGCTTGGACAGTGGGTGCAGCCCACGGAGGGCGAGCCAAGGTGTTGCCTTACCGGGGAAGCACAAGGTGTTGGGGGATTTCCCTTTCCTAACCAAGGGAAGCCATGACAGACTTCCTGGAAAAATGGGACACTACTATGCAAATACTGTGCTTTTCCCAAGGTCTTAGCAACCGGCAGACAAGGTTACTCTCTCCCGTGCCTGACTCAGTGACTACCACACACACGGAGCCTTGCTCACTGCTAGTGCAGCAGTCTGAGATCCATCTGCGAGACAGCAGCCTGACTGGGGGAGGGGCGTCCACCATTGCTGAGGCTTCAGTAGGTAAACAAAGTGGCCAGAGAAGCTGGAACTGGGAGGATCCCACTGGAACTCAACAAGGCCTATTGCCTCTAAACTCCACCTCTGTGGGTAGGGCATAGCTGAACAAAAGGCAGAGGCAACCTATGCAGATATAAATGTCCCTGTCTGACAGCTCTGAAGAGAGCAGTGGGTCTCCCAGCATGGCGTTTGAGCTCTGAGAACGTACAGACTGCCTCCTCAAGTGGGTCCCTGAACCGCATGTAACCTAACTGGGAGACATCTCCCAGTAGGGGCTGAGAGACACCTCATATAGGCAGCTGCCCTCTGAGACAAAGCTTCCAGAGGAAGGATCAGGCAGCAACATTTTCCATTCTGCAATATTTGCTGTTCTGCAGCCTCCCCTGGTGATACCCAGGAAAACAGGGTCTGGAGTGGACCTCCAGCAAACTCCAACAGACCTGCAGCTGAGGAACCAGACTGGTAGAAGGAAAACTAACAAACAGAAAGGAATATCATTAACATCAACAAAAAGGTCATCTACACCAAAACCCCACCTGTAGGTCACCAACATCAAAGACCAAAGGTAGACAAAACCACAAAGATGGGGAGAAACCAGAGCAAAAAGACTGAAAATTCTAAAAATCAGAGTGACTCTTCTCCTCCAAAGGATCACAGCTCCTCGTCAGCAAGGGAACAAACCTGGATGGAGAATGACTTTGACGAGTTGGCAGAAGTAGGCTTCAGAAAGTCAATAATCAGAAACTTCTCTGAGCTAAAGGAGGATGTTGAAACCCATTGCAAGGAAGCTAAAAACCTTGAAAAAAGATTAGATGAAAGGCTAACCAGAATAAACAGTGTACAGAAGATCTCAAATGACCTCATGGAGCTGAAAACCATGGCACAAGAACTTCGTGATACATGCATAAGCTTCAATTGCCGATTTGATCAAGTGGAAGAAAGGGTATCAGTAATGGAAGATCAAATTAGTGAAATAAAGTGAGAAAAGAAGGTTAGAGAAAAAAGAGTAAAAAGAAATGAACAAAGCCTCCAAGAAATATGGAAAAATGTGAAAAGACCAAATCTACTTTTGACTGGTGTACCTGAAAGTGATGGGGAGAATGGAACCAAGTTGGAAAACACTCTTCAGGATATTATCCAGGCAAACTTCCCCAACATAGGAAGGCAGGCCAACACTCAAATTGAGGAAATACAGAGAACACCACAAAGATACTTCTCAACAAGAGCAACCCCAAGACACATAATTGTCAGATTCACCAAAGTTGAAAGGAAGAAAAAAGTGTTAAGGGCAGCCAGAGAGAAAGGTTAGGTTACCCGCAAAGGGAAGCCCATCAGACTAACAACAGAACTCTTGGCAGAAATCCAACAAGCCAGAAGAGAGTGGGGGCCAATATTCAACATTCTTAAAGAAAGGAATTTTCAACCCAGAATTTCATATCCAGCCAAACTAATCTTCCTAAGTGAAGGAGAAATAAAATCCTTTACAAACAAGCAAATGCTGAGAGATTTTGTCACCACCAGGCCTGTTTTACAAGAGCTCCTGAAAGAAGCACTAAACTTGGAAAGAAATAACCAGTACCAGTCACTGCAAAAACAGGCCAAATTGTAAAGACCATTGATGCTAGGAAGAAACTACACCAATTAATGGGCAAAATAACTAGTTAACATCATAATGATGGGATCAAATTCACACATAACAATATTGAACTTAAATGTAAATGGGCTAAATGCCCCAATTGAAAGACACAGACTAGCAAATTGGATAAAGAGTCAAGACCCATCAGTGTGCTGTATTCAGGAGACCCATCTCACATGCAGAGACACACATAGGCTCAAAATAAAGGGATGGACAAAAATTTACCAAGTAAATGCAGGGGTTGCAATCCTAGTCTCTGATAAAACCGACTTTAAACCAATAAAGATCAAAAAAAGACAAAGGAGGCCATTATGTAATGGTAAAGGGATCAATTCAACAAGAAGAGCTAACTATCCTAAACATATATGCACCCAATATAGGAGCACACAGATTCATACAGCAAGTCCTTAGAAATGTACAAATAGACTTAGACTCCCACACAATAATGGGAGACTTTAATACTCCACTGTCAATATTAGACAGATCAATGAAACAGGAGGTAAACAAGGATACCCAGGACCTGAACTCAGCTCTGAAACAAGCAGACCTAATAGACATCTACAGAACTCTCCACCCCAAATCAACAGAATATACATTCTTCTCAGCACCACATCACACTTATTCTAAAATTGACCACATAATTGGAAGTAAAGCACTCCTCAGCAAATGTAAAAGAACAGAAATCACAACAAATGGTCTCTCAGACCACAGTGTAATCAAATTAGAACTGATGATTAAGAAACTCACTCAAAACCACACAATTACATGAAAACTGAACAAGTTGCTCCTGAATGACTACTGGGTAAATAAAGAAATCAAGACAGAAATAAAGATGTTCTTTGAAACTGATGAGAAAAAAGATGCAATGTACCAGAATCTCTGGGACACATTTAAAGCAGTGTGTAGATGGAAATTTATAGCACTAAATGCCCACAGGAGAAGGCAGGAAAGATCTAAAACTGACACACTAACATCACAAGTAAAAGAACTAGAGAAGCAAGAGCAAACAAATTCAAAAGCTAGCAGAAGGCAAGAAATAACTAAGATCAGAGCAGAACTGAAGGAGACAGAGACACAAAAAACCCTTCAAAAAATCAATGAATCTAGGAGCTAGCTTTTTGAAAAGATCAACAAAATTGGTAGACCGCTAGCAAGACTAATAAAGAAAGAAGAAGAATCAAATAGATACAATAAAAAATGATAAAGGGGATATCACCACAGATCCTACAGAAATACAAACTACTATCAGAGAATACTATAAACACCTCTATGCAAATACTAGAATATCTCGAAGAAAAGGATAAATTCCTGGACACATACACCCTCCCAAGACTAAACCAGGAAGAAGTTGAATTTCTGAATAGACAGATTACAGGCTCTGAAATTAAGGCAATAATTAATAGCCTACCAACCGAAAAAAGTCCAGGACAAGACAGGTTCACAGCTGAATTCTACCAGAGGTACAAAAAGGAGCTGACACCATTCCTTTTGAAACTATTCCAATCAATAGAAAAAGAGAGGGAATCCTCCCTAACTCATTTTATGAGGCCAACATCAGCCTGGCAGAGACACAACAAAAAGAGAGAATTTTAGACCAACATCGCTGATGAATATCGATGTGAAAATCCTCAATAAAATACTGGCAAACCGAATCCAGCAGCACATCAAAAAGCTTATCTACCATGATCAAGTGGGCTTCATCCTCGGGATACAAGGCTGGTTCAACATACACAAATCAATAAACATAATCCATCACATAAACAGAATCAATGACAAAAACCACATGATTATCTCAATAGAGGCAGAAAAGGCCTTCGACAAACTTCAACAGCCCTTCATGCTAAAAACTCTCAATAAACTAGGTATTGATGGAATGTACCTCAAAATAATAAGATCTATTTATGACAAACCCACAGCCAATATCATACTGAATGGGCAAAAACCAGAAGCATTCCCTTTGAAAACCGGCACAAGACAGGGATGCACTCTCTCGCCACTCCTATTCAACATAGTGTTGGAAGTTCTGGCCAGGTCAATCAGGCAAGAGAAAGAAATAAAGGGTATTCAATTAGGAAAAGAAGAAGTTAAATTGTCCCTGTTTGTAGATGACATGATTGTATATTTAGAAAACCCCATCGTCTCAGTCCAAAATCTCCTTAAGCTGATAAGCAACTTCAGCAAAGTCTCAGGATACAAAATCAATGTGCAAAAATCACAAGCATTCCTATACACTATTAACAAACAGACAGTCAAATCATGAGTGAACTCCCATTCACAATTGCTACAAAGATAATAAAATAGGAATACAACTTACAACAGATGTGAAGGAACTCTTCAAGGAGAACTACAAACCACTGCTCAGTGAAATAAAAGAGGACACAAACAAATGACAGAATATTCCATGCTCATGGATAGGAAGAATTAATATCATGAAAATGGCCATTCTGCCCAAAGTAATTTATAGATTCAATGCCATCTCCATCGAGCTACCAATGACTTTCTTCACAGAACTGGAAAAACTACTTTAAAGTGCATGTGGAACCAAAAAAGAGCTCATGTTGCCAAGACAATCCTAAGCCAAAAGAACAAAGCTGGAGGCATCATGCTACCTGACTTCAAATTATACTACAAGACTACATTAACCAAAACAGCATGGTACTGGTACCAAAACAGAGATATAGACCAATGGAGCAGAACAGAGGTCTCAGAAATAACACCACACATCTAGAACCACCTGATCTTTGACAAACCTAACAAAAACAAGAACCCTATTTAATAAATGTTGCTGGGAAAACTGGCTAGCCATATGTAGAAAGCTGATACTGGATCCCTTCCTTACACCTTATACAAAAATTAATTCAAGATGCATTAAAGACTTAAATTTAGCCCTAAAACCGCAAAAACCCTAGAAGAAAACCTAAGCAATACCATTCAGGACATAGGCATGGGCAAGGACTTCATGACTAAAACACCAAAAGCAATGGCAACAAAAGCCAAAATTGACAAGTGGGATCTAATTAAACTAAAGAGCTCCTGCACAGTGAAAGAAACTACCATCAGGGTGAACAGGCAACCTACAGAATGGGAGAAAATTTCTGCAATCTACCCATCTGACAAAGGGCTAACATCCAAAATCTACAAAGAACTCAAACAAATTTATGAGAAGAAAAAAAACAAACAACCCCATCGAAAAGTGGGCAAAGGATATGAACAGACAATTTGCAAAAGAAGACATCCATGCAGCCAACAGACATGTGAAAAAAATACTCATCATCACTGCTCATCAGAGAAATGCAAATGAAAATCACAATTAGATACCATCTCACACCCAGTTAGAATGGCCATCATCAAAAAGTCAGGAAACAACAGATGCTGGAGAGGATGTGGAGAAACAGGACTGCTTTTACACTGTTGGTGGGAGTGTAAATTAGTTCAACCATTGTGGAAGACAGTGTGGCAATTCCTCAAGGATCTACAACTAGAATTACCATTTGACCCAGCAATCTCATTACTGGGTATATACCCAAAGGATTATAAATCATGCTACTATAAAGACACATGCACACATATGTTTGTTGTGGCACTATTCACAATAGCAAAGACTTGGAACCAACCCAGATGTCCATCAATGATAGACTGGATTAAGAAAATGTGGCACATACATACCATGGAATATTATATAGCCATAAAAAAGAATGAGTTCATGTCCTTTGTAGGGACATGGATGAAGCTGGAAACCATCATTCTCAGCAAACTATCACAAGGACAGAAAACCAAGCACTGCATGTTCTCACTCATACTTGAGAACTGAACAATGAGAACACTTGGACACAGGGCAGGGAACATCACACAATGGGACCTGTTTGGGGGTGGAGGTCTGGGGGAGGGATAGCATTAGGAGAAATACCTAATATAAATGATGAATTGATGGGTGCAGCAAACCAACATGGCATATGTATACCTATGTATCAAACCTGCACGTTCTGTACATGTACCTTAGATCTTAAAGTATAATAAAAAAAAAATAATTAAAAAGATATATTTCATTTCTGTGTATATACACCAAAAAAATTGAAGGCAGGGACTCAAACAGATAATTGCACACCAATGGTCATGGCAGCATTATAATAGCTAAAAGATGAAAACAACCTTTATGTCCATTAACAGATGATATCAACAAAATGTAGTACATACCTACAGTGGAATATTATTCATCCATAAAAATGTCTGAAATTATGACACACGCTACAACATGGATCAGTCTTGAAGACATTATGCCAAGTGAAATAAGCCAGACACAAAAAGAACAAATGTTAAATGATTCCACTTGGATGAGGTACTAGAATAGTCAAATACATTGAGACAAAAAGTAGAAGCATAATTACCATGGGCTGAGGGAGGAAGGAAGGGCGAATCATTGTTTAAAGGTAGAGAGACTCAGTTTACAATAATGAATAGATTCTGGAGACGGTTGCACAACAATGCGAACATATTAGTGTCACTGAAGTATAGTCTTAAAATTGTAAAATTTATTAATTTTATTATGCCTATTTTACCACAAAACAAAAAAAGTAAAAGACAAAATCCTTGACAAACTGACAATCAAAGACAGTGGTTATCCTATATGTTCTTTGATCAGTAACCTGCAGTAACTTTTTAATGATTATCATACACTGAAAAATGCTCTCTACTTTGCCAATGTGACTGTATGTGCTCATCTTTTATCTACAGGTTTAGAAGAGGGATAGAAATTGGAGGGAGAAGGGGAAGAAGCAATGTGGGATGAGAACCTTTTAGAGAATGGAGGCTACCTTTTTCAAAAGGGAAGCAGAAACATGTCTAGATCTAAAGAATTAAAATACAGGCTGAAGCACTCAGCCTAGAAGGGTCAGGTTCTCAGTGAGTTACTCCCACAGATGAGAAAAAAAAAAAGAATTAGAATAACAATACATATAACATTGCATATTATACAGAGAAATACATTAGAGATACATAAAGACAGAGAGGTTTATCTCTCTATACACAGATAAGTTACAGAGATTTCCTTTTGAGAGATAATGTCAGTGTCACTGTTGAGTGAATTGAGGTGAAAGGCATACGGGATTTCATTGTAAGTTTTTGAGAGGTGAAGTTTAATTCCATAAATTTAGTATTGAAAGTACAATTATTCTGTAGATCTCCTGGCACATTTTTATTGCCATTATATTAAAATGATTTTCTATGATATTTGTATTTCTTTAAAATCAGAATATGTAAATATAATATTGTCTTCAAATGCTTCAAATACTCACTTTTGTATTTATATGTCAAATATTCAAGATGCTTCTAATGCCATCAAAAATACCAGCTCTATCATTCACTATTTATACGGCCTTGACCAAGGAGCATCACCTAGATGAGCCTGTTAATTACAGGGGTCTGTAAGTTAAATCATACATCTAACCCAGAAGGTGTTTTAGTAATAAAATGAGACATTACAAGCTTATATCTTAACATGACATACAGCACAAAATAGGATTTTAGTAAAAGTTGAATTAAATGGAGGTTAAGCTACATAATTACAATAACAATTGGTCCATTAGCTTATACAGTTCAACAAAATATGCAAACCATAAATTATTAAGAAACCAAAACTACAGATACATTTTTCATTAGAGCAAAATAGTAAAGTTTAAGCATGCTGTTGCTATACAACCTGCTCTTGTCTGATTCTTCACTGAGGGGAGTAAGGAGACTGGAGATCAAACATGAGGCCCTGATTTCTACGATGAAATGCACTGTAACGTCTTCATCACATTACAGTGACTGCAACTGTACAGTCCCTTCTTTAAAGTAAGCAATAAAGGAAGCTCTAGGAAGATGTGGCTGCTCCTGCAAACAACTTTATATAAATCAGGTCTCTGGTTTCTTAGCTGCGAGGAAACAGAGAACTTTTAACTTCTACTAAATGAAATACAGCTGTTCAATCCTAGTCAGGACTGGTTTTCAAACTCTGATTTACATAAGAATCACCTGAGGGAATTAAAACCCAGATTCCCAGGCCTAAGTATCTATCTGTTTATCAAGAGCTACAGGTAACTCTGAAGATCCTGTGGGAAACTAACACCACACACACACACACACACACACACACAGAGAGAGAGAGAGAGAGAGAGAGAGAGAGAGAGAGAGAGAGAGAGACTATGTAATTATTTTTAAGTCATAAAGACAAGCGATGTAGGGACTAGCTTTTATTTCTACATAGAGACTTAAATAGAGCTCTTACTCTGAACCTTTCCTAAGTGTGACCACTAGAAAAATAGAAAAGAAACTCTCCCTTCAGGTTATAATTGCCTGGAAGCTCCTTGTTCTCTGCATTTCTGGGCCTGCCGCAGGACCTGAGAGAGACAGCCAGGCAGGCGCCCACCAGGGCTCATTCCAGGCCACTCACTGCCGTCCTGAGTTGACGATCAGGGAGGAGCACATCCAGGGGGACACGGCGTGCCTGGCTGTGACCTCTTGGCTGTCACTGGTTCAAGGGGGAGAAGCTGAGCTTCCCCAGAACTAAAGCCAGTCACAGATTCCTGCAGGCCAGGCAGCAGGCCCCCTGCCCTTCCTGCCCTTTCCTCAGCTGCCACTCTGAATAAGAAACCGAGTCTTGAGTTGGACCAAGTTGCGTGTAAAAGAAAGCAAACATACCTGCTCTTCAGCACCACAGGTCCAAGTTTTGAGTTTTCAGTTGCCTTTCACTACCCCCTTGCTCTCGTTCCTCCTTTCACTTTTCTTTTGTGTCCCTCCTTTATAAAGGAGAAAAAGTGAGACAGCTGAGGAAGCTAGTCATTTCCACGAATGGGATGGTGCAATAAAGCTGAAATTGAAAGTAAAAGCAATTCATGCAGTTGTTACGATTTAGCAGAGGCACATCTCAATTTTGTTGTTGTTGTTGTTGTTGTTGTTGTGAGACAGAGTCTCACTCTATCGCCCAGGTTGGAGTGCAGTGGTGCGATCTCGGCTCAGTGCAAGCTCCTCCTCCCAGGTTCATGCCATTCTCCTGCCTCGGCCTCCCTCCGAGTAGCTGGGACTACAGGCACCCGCCACCATGCCTGGCTAATTTTTTGTTTTTAGTAAAAACAGGGTTTCACTGTGTTAGCCAGGATGGTCTTGAGTTCTTGACCTCGTGATCCGCGCACCTTGGCCTCCCAAAGTGCTGAGATTACAGGCGTGAGCCACCGCGCCCGGCCCTGATCTGAGTTTGAGTATGGTGGTTGGGTGCAGGGGTGAGAAGAGGTCAGAAAAAGCCACAGATGCTGCACAGTCACACCTTAGCAAGCACAGTCCGGCCAGCTTTCTTCTGTCTTCCCCACCTTGGAAGTCTTCCTGGGCTTTCTTCTTGATACCTCTCCCAGTTAGCTTTAGTTTCCTTGGCACACAAGAAAAATAGAAAACCCATATTAGAAACAATAAACAAACCTTCAGAAACCAAGAATATTGTAAGCATTTTTCTCTTAGTGGGAATTCTTGGGTTCTTTTTTTAACAAGTAGCTTTCAATGTTTTAAATATGTTCACTCACTTGCAAACACACAGACACAGGTATACTTCAAAGATATTGTAGATTTGGTTCAAGACCATGGCAATAAAGTAAATGTTGCAATAAAGTGAGTCACATCAAAGTTTTGGTTTTCCAGAACTTATGCTTACACTATTCTGTAGTCTAAGTTTAGTAAGTGTGCAATAGCATTATGTCTGAAAATAAAATTACGATCCTTAATTTTAAAATATTTTATTGCTGAAAAGTGCTAATGATCATCTGAGCCTTCAGCAAGTGGTAATCTTTGTGCTGGTGGAGAGTTTTGCCTCAATTCAATGGCTGCTGACTGATCACGGTGATAGTCGCTGAAGGTTAGGGTGACTGTTGGCAATTTCTTAACGTAAGATGATAGTGAAGTTTAATGTATTGATTGACTCTTCGTTTCGCAAAAGATTCATCTGTACCATGAGATGCTATTTGATCTCATTTTACCCAGTTGTTTCAAAACTGGAGTCAGTCCTCTCAAATCCCATCACTGCTTTATCAATTAAGTTGATGTAATATTCAAAATCTTCTGTTGTCATTTCAACAATGTTCACAGCATCTTCGCCATGAGTAGATTCCATCTCAAGAAACCATTTCTTTGCTCATCCCTATGAAGCAACTCCTCATCCACTCAATTTGTCTCATGAGATTCCAGCAATTCAACCACATCTTCAGGCTCCACTTCCAATTCCAGTTCTCTTGCTATTTCCACCGTATCTCCAGTTACTTCCTCTATTGATGTCTTGAACCTCTTAAAGTCACCTATGGGGGCTGGAATCAACCTTTTCCCAGTTCCCATTAACGTTGATATTTTGACATCCTCCCATGAATCACGAATGTTCTTAATGACATCTAGAATGGTAATTTTTTTTTCAGAAGGTTTTCAAATAAATTTGCCCAGATCTGTCAGAGGAATCATTATCTGGTGTAGCTACAGCCTGACAAAATGTATTTCTTAAATAGTAAGAATTGCAACTTGAAATTATTCCTTGATTCATGGGCTACAGAATGGATGTTGTGTTAGCAGATATGAAAACAATGTTAATCACCTTGTATATGTCTATCAGAGCTCTGGAATTATCAGGTGTATTGTTAATATTTTGAAAGTTTCTTTCTGAATAGTAGCTCTTAACAGTAGGTTTACAATATTCATTACACCATGTTATACACAAATGTGCTGTCATCTGGGCTTTGTTATTTCATTTATAGAGCACAAGCAGAGTACATTTACATATTTTTAAGGGCCCTAGAGTTTTCAAAATAGTAAGTGAACATTGAATTCAACTTAAAGTTACAAACTGCATTAGCCACGAACAAGAGAGTCAGTTTGACCTTTGAAGCTTTGAAGTCAGGCATTGACTTCTCTTCATTAGTTATGGAAGCCCTAGATGGCATCTTCTTCCAATAAAAGGCTGTGTCATCTACATTGGAAATCTGTTGCTTAGGGTAACCACCTTAAGTAATTATCTTAGCTAGATCTTCTGGATAACTTGCTGCAGCTTCTGCATCAGCACTTGCTGCTTTACCTTGCACTTTTATGTTACTGGAGACAGCTTCTTTCCTTAAACCTCATGAACCAACCTCTGCTAGTTTCCAGCTTTTCCTCTGCATCTTTGTCATCTCTCTCAGCCTTCATAGAATTGAAGAAAGCAATGATCTTGCTCTGGCTTAGAGTTTGGCTTAGGAGAATGTTGTGGCTGGTTTGATCTATCAAGACCACTAAAACACTCTCTGTATTAGTAGTTAGGCTATTTCACTTTCTCATCATTCCTGTGATCATCGAAGCTGCGCTTTTAAGTTCCTTCAAGAATTTTTCTTCTGCATTCATAACTTGGCTAACTGGCACATGAGACCTATATCAGCTTTCGGCATGCCTTCCTCAGTAAGTGTAATCATTTCTAGCTTTTGGTTTAACGTAAGAGATTTGTGACCTTTCCTTTCACTTGAACACAGGGGAAATTGTAGGATTATTAATTGTCCTAATTTCAATATTGTTGTATCTCAGGGAACATGGAGGCCCAAGGAGAGGGAAAGCCAGTAGGAAGAACAGTCAGAATGCACACATTTTTCAAGTTTGCTCTCTTATAGGGATGCAGTTCATATAAGATACAGTATAAAGATAAAGTATCTGTAAAGTGCAGTAAAGTGTACTGTAATAAAATGAGGAATGCCTGTATGTATGTATTCTTATGTACACACACACATATACATACATGTATGTATACACACATATATGTGTAAATATAAATTTGGGGTGCCCTACATTTTCGAAGATTTTACTTGAGGAAGAAAAAACTCGTGAATTGGGACCCGCCAAACCCAAAGAGGTTTAGTGTTTACAATGGCAAAGTGTCAGAGGCAAGTATTTATACAGCAGTTATGGAAGCAAAATAAAGAAAATGGCAGTTACAAAATTGCATTTTTTTAAATTTACCTTGTTGGAAATTCCCTAGTCAAACAGTCATATTTTAGGTTGCTGTTTATGACTGAGTAAAAGCAGAAAACCCCCATGTCTATCCTCTTAGATCCCAGCTCAGTGCGAGAATTAAATTAATATAAGATAGAGTAACAGGAGAAAAGCATAAGATGAGTTTTATATGACATGAGAGCCCTCATAAAGAAATGAAGACTCAAAGAAGCCCCTATAGTTAGTTACTTACATAGTGGATTGGACAAAGAGCAGTTAGAAATAGCTTTATTTCTAACTAGAAATAGCTAAATTATTAATATTTGGGGAAGCTTAAAAGATAAAAGCTATTTACAATGTCTGTACAGAATTCTGTTTGTTTCAACTTCTCATCCATGGGGCTAAAGATGTTGCCTTTCCTTCTAGTATAGAGAGAATATCTTTCACACGGGAATTTCATCTTCTGCTTTTAAAAAACAGTATGAAGATCAAAACCAGCTGTTTTTTTAAGTGTCTTTGCTTTAAACTTTCAGTAGGCCAGAAAAGCATGTTTTAATGTCTTCAATGGGCTGAGTTTAAACTTTGTTTCTAACATAAGCATTAACCAGAAATGACCTGTTATTTTTTACTTATGTTTCTAGTAGAAGCAACGTTAAGGCTAGTTTTAAGGCCCGGGTGGTTTTGCTTGCTCAGGGATTTTGCAGGCCCAGTCTCCATTCTAACATTATGTACATTTTGTAATAAAATAATTAGAAAATAAGGATAATTAAAGATAAAAATGACTAATCCTTAATTAATTGCATTATCTAAAGATGCTCATTAGCATTTTGCTCAAACTCTTGCACATCCCTCGCACACAGACAGTATTTTAACATAGATATCCCCCTTCTACAGAAATTAGCAAATTGGCCCAGTTTCAAAGGAATCTACTTAGTCAGAAAATAAAGTGATTGCATGGACCTGTTTGTGGAGGAAAGAAACAAATAAAGTGTGTAATAGGAAAATGATAGGTAATGTAATAGGTAGGGAAATGCCTGAGGAAGCTGGGCTTTGTGAGGACAGAGGGAGTTCTCCTCCTTCTTTCCATTCTCCACTTACCCTACCATAGTCCTTATCTATGCAAACTTTTTCATAAAAGGCAAAATAACTAGGCCTATTAAGTCACATCTGTAGTTGCAGTGACTCCAAAGGCTGAGGCAGGAGGATCCTTTAAGACCTGGAGATGGAAGCTATAGTGTGCTATAATTGCACCTGTGAATAGCCACTGCACTCCAGCATGGGCAATATAGCCAGACTTTATCTTTTAAAAAAAAAAGCATCAAATAGTAATATTTTAGGATTTGCATACCATAGGTTTCTGTCACACCTAGAGCATCCATAGACAATATCTAACAAGTGGATGTGGTTGTGTTCTGAATGAAACTTTATTTACTAAAGTAGCCATTGGGATAAATTTGGCCTATTGACTACAGTTTGCTGACCTCTGGATTAGGTAAATGTAATGCAACATGAATGGGATTACCACCTCCTCAAGTATCATTGTCTTACAAGTTGGTGGACCAGTTTCAGACTCCCAATCTGAGTGTCTGCTTCTTAGGTGATTTGTAGTAAAAATCCTCACTGGAGCAGAGACACCAAAAAAGAATGTGTTTACTAACATCTACCTGAGTATCAGAGAAGGGAATTTCTACCTTGGTTCCTGGGCAATGCATTGATATGTCTGCTCAACTAATTGTCTATCTCCCAAAACATAGCACTCCCCATAGCTCCTCCTAGTTAAGCAATAGAGAAAGAAGTGGTGATAGAACATAATCAGTGGTAGTGAGAAAGAACCTGGTTTGGCTAGGGGGACACCTGCCCACTGTGAGTGAACAAGGAAGCCTAACGTGTGAATGTACGTCATGATAACTAAAGCTAGTGGGTGGCAATGATGAAGGCTATAAATGCAGACTTTGCAGGGATATTTCTGCTTGCATTGGCTAGATTTGGCCTGTTCACCCCAAGCACAGATAAAGGAACAGCACAATTATCATGGATGTATCACAAGTGTATACCGAAAAGATAAGTGCTTACAGGCACTGCCATCGTGTGGTACGATTTAGTAATTTATCTGGTAACATGAATGAATTTTCCTATGCAAAGTGATTTGTGGATATCAATGTAAAATTTTTAGAAATGTATTGATGTTAATATAGAATTTATAGAAATTCATAATAATTTGTTATAATACAGGCATTTTCTAATGTAAACAGTGGCTTTGATGGAGGTTCTTTAAAGATTAATTGAAATGAGAAGAGAAATGGTAAGGTCTTAAGTTTCCATGGGGATAATGTGTTTCTATTTGATTTCTCCCTCCAAGGAAAAGAGACTTGGATGTCTATAGTTCCTTTGGGAAATGATGACAGGAATAGGGAACGCAAGAGTAAGACAGGGACGACGAAAAAGCCAAACGGGTGAATTAATGAGTTGGTTACCCTTGTGGGCAACTGGAGATCAGTCCCCAAAGTGGATATTCTGGAGAGTTATATAGAGTGCATTTCCTAATTGTCTCTTTGTGGGACAAGGTGGAGTATTTATTCAGCAGCCCACAGTTTCCATTGGTTGAGAATTGCCCAGGGGACTTTAGCTCCTCTGAATTTCCCAGTTGTGCTTGGGCAAAACAGGCAGGTGTTCACAGCTGGGAGTAAAACCTGAGTAAGGAAAGGAGAAAGACCCTTGACAGAGGACACAGCAGCATGCTGGGACTGCCTGCCACGGCGGTACTGCTGGATGGATTTGAGAATAGAAGCAAGAGGTAGAATGCAGAGACATGAGTCTTGGCAGTAACTCAGGTTGAGGATTTGGGAAATGTGGTAGACTACTCTGAATAATCTATTCAAAGAGAGATGTGATGAACACAATTTAAAATTCTGAAGAAATGTTTAATATATTTTAAAGCAATATTAAAAAGTTGACTGATTTGTAATCAATAATCTTAAAGGCCAAATTCCCAAACAAGGGGAGGAGGCCAAAGAGTGTTTCAACATCACCAGAGACTCTGATTTAGTAAGTCTCGAGTTGAGGCTGAATATGAATGTTTTTTAAAGCCTCTCCCTATCTCCAAGTGGTGCCAATTGCAGTCATGGATGCAAAGAACTGCAGTAAATGTTCAGAGCAAGAGTAAACTAGAACTAGCAGGGCAAGCAGGTTTAGCATTGGCTAGTTTGAATAATTTCAGTGGGCTCTAGGGCAGAGGGATCGTTCTTACTCTCTGGTTCCTGGACTAGCAGTGATTAGGGCAGGTAGAAGGTGACCCAAAGTATGGCAGCCACTCAGGAAAGTGGTAGGGGTATGGGTTCTAAATTGGTTGGCTTGCATTTTACCTGCAGGAGGATCCCTTAGTGTCTTTAAGAACTGGCTAGCCCTGGGAGGGTCAGTCTCTCTAGGGTCAGCAAAGCCCACAGATGTCAAAGCTTTAAATAAACTAGAAATGTGGTTATCACAGGGTTGCATCTTATGGATGGTCCATAAACTCAAGCCAAGAGCTTAGCACAAAACACCCAAAATAGCCAAGGCGATCTGAGAAAGAAGAACAAAGATGGAGGCATCACACTTCGTGATTTCAAAATTTATTACAAATCGACAGTAATTAAAGCAGTATGGAACTAGCATAAAAATACACATACAGACCAATTAAACAGAATAGACAGTCTAAAAATAAACTCACACATATGCAGACAGTTGATCTTCCACACGAGTGTCAAGAATATACAATAGAAAAAGGATAGGTTCTTCAACAAATGGTATTGGAAAAAATGGACATCCACATGCAAAAGAAGGAAACGGGACCTGTATCTTACACCATAAAGAAAAATCAATTTGAAATGGATTAAAGGCTTAAAAGTAAAACCTAAAACTATAAAACTTCTGGAAAAAAACATAGGGGAAAATCTTCTTGACATTGGTCTTGGCAATGAGTTTTTGAATATGACACTTTATAAAAGCACAGGAAACAAAAGCAAAAATAGAGAAGTAAGACTAGATCAAACTAAAGAACTTCTGCCAAGCAAAGAAAACAATCAACAGAATGAAAAGGCAATCTGGACTCGTGGAAATATTTGCAGACCATATATCAGATAACAGGCTAATATTCAACATTTATAAGAAATTCCTACAACCCCATAGCAAAAAAACAAAAACAAAACCTAATTTTTAAAAAGTGGGCAAATAACTTGAATGGACATTTTTCTGAAGAAAGTGTACTAAAGGCTAACAGGTATATATCACAGTTTTAGTCTGATGTAATCCCAGTTGTCTATATCCAACTTTCCCAACACCATTTGTTGAAGAGACAGACTGTCCTTTTTCTGTATGTATTCTTGACATCCTTTTAGAAGATGAGATGACTGTCTATGCCCAAATTTATTTCTGTGCTCTCTGTTCTGTTCCATTGGTCTATACCTTTGTCCTTACACCAGTATTCTATTATTTCCATTACTATGAATTTTTAATATATTTGAAAATATACTGAACAGTGCTCAACATCACCAATAATCAGAGAAATGCAAATCAAAACCACCGTGACATAACACCTCACTCCTCTTAGGATGGCTATAATTTTAAAAGATAATAAATGTGATAAGAACGTGGAGAAGTTAGAATCCTTGTACATTGTTGATGAGAATGTAAAATGGTGTGACTGCTAGAAAACAGTATGGAGATTCCTCAAAAAATTAAAAATATAACTACCATGTGATCGGGCAATACCACTACTATTACTTTGATTGTGGTGATTGGTGGGTGAATATATATGTTGAAATCCATCAAATTGTATACAATAAAAATGTGCAGTTTTTAATACATCAATTACACTTCAATAAAGCTGTTTTAAAAATAAATATATGAATAATTTTGTCGGCAGCTGGTCAAGATGGGGAAATTAATGTTGAAGTAAAAACCACACCTTGCAAAACTGTACTGTGCTTCACAAATAAACTGCACCAAATCATAACATGCAGGACAATGATCTAAGCTTGAACTCTTAAAACCAGCTCATTCAGCCACATAGATTCCAGAAGAGCAACCCACCTAGTTTATAAATTCTCACCATCTCTGCCAAGATCATCCTGTGTTTAGCCCCAAATCCTGCACTTTTCTTAAATCCCCACTTTTGAGATGCCCTATGGTTCTCTAGGGTGTGCCATACTCCCTTGCTGCAAAATAAATCTAACATTTTCATCAGTGTATTTTGTTTGCTGAGTGTTTAAAATACAAACATACAATAAAATAGGTTACAAAAAAATCTTATAAATTTGAACTGAAAAATAAAATTATATATATGCATATATATATAGAGAGAGAGGCCACTAAAAGATTGTTGAAGCAATAGCACCCCAAGAGTTACAAGTAGAGCCAGTATCCAGATTTTTGTTTGCAAATAACTTTTACTCATTTTAAGAAACGTGAAACAAAACAATGCTCCTCGGAGAAATCTCAGGTTCCAAGAATAGGGAGAAAACACAAGGTATGGCTATGACATATTTCTGTGCCGGAAAGGAAGGGAACACTCAAAGATGAACAGGATCACATGGAAAAGGTACAGAAGCTAGTTTGCAGATGCTTCCTGCAGACAAATTCGGGACAATGTGAATATCGAAAAGAATCATGCCTATCAGTGATCAACACCACATGCTCTGAGCAAGTACCTAGCTTCAGTGATTAGGAAACAGACGGGAAAGAAAAATAAGCCAAACTACACCATGAGGATATAAGAAGGTAAATCATGAGGAACGTGAGAAAACTGATCTGGATTTTTCAAAAAGTAATTGAGATTTTAAAATGAATAATACTAAAAAGAAAACCTAGTTATTCTAGATCGATTCTAAACATATACAAATATAAGCCATAAACCTTGGTTTGCTCCTGACTCAAAACTATAAGTGAGTAAAATACCTCTAAAGTATTTTTAGAGACAAATGGAAAATTTAAGTATGGGCAGGTTATTAAATTATATTAAAGAGTAATTGTTAACTATTAACTTTCCTAGGTATGCTGATAGCACTGTATTTATTTAGACAAATGTTCTTATTCTTAGGAGATACATGCTAAAGCATTTAACAGTGAAGTATCATGAAGTTTGCAAATTACTTTTAAATGGCTCATCAAAAATGTGTGCAAAGAGACAGTTATGCCAAAATATTAACACGTTTTTAATCTTGATGAACATTATATGGGTATTTATTGCTCCATTCTTTCTACTTTTCTGTATGTTTAAAATGTTTCAAAGTCAAATTTTGAGAGGCAGAAAAGAACTGTTCTAGTGTGCAAAGACACTTTTGTAATGTTTATAAAAGTACTGAAAAGAGGGCTAGAGATGGTGGCTCATGCCTGTAATTCCAGCACTTTGGGAGTCCAAGGTAGGAGGGTCGCCTGGTATGGTTGCATGCAGCTGTAGTACCAGTTACTCAGGAGGCTGAGGTGGGAAGATCATTTGAATCCAGGAGTTCAAGGCTGCAGGGAGCCATGATGATGCCACCGTACTCCAGCCTGGATGACACAGAAAGACCTTGACCAAAATAAATAAATAAATAAATAAGAAAATTAAACAACTGGGTACAATCAAGAGCTCTACAGTAAAAAATTGTTTGAATTCATTTGGTACATTGGTCCAGCCATTGAGTAGACTCAGTGTGTAGTCCAAATATCAACTGAATAAATTCTCTGCATGAAATAAGATTCTAATTCCTGGGGACGGAGTGGTAAAGATAGAGAAGCTCCCGGGGAGCTTACATTCTACTTAGGAGAGAGCCAAAACAAGCAAACAAATAAATGAACAAGATCATTTCAGGGAATGAGTGACTCATGGCATGAAGGAAATGACAAGCACAAGACAAGTCTTCTCAGACTGAGAGAAGCCAGGTTGAGGTGGTGGTGTTTGAGCTGAAGCTTGAAAGACAAAAAACTAACTGGGGAAGACCTCCTAAATCTTCCTGTCCTCACAAATAGCAACTCAAGTGCAAAAGCACTAATGTGAGCATGAAAAAGGCTAGATAGTGTTAAAAAGATGATGCTAATTATGTATCGTTGCATAGAAAAATGCTTGCAATATGCTTTTTGTGAGAAGAGTGGTATAAAACCACTTCTAATCTATAGTGGGATACAATGTTTCTGAGATGTATATACATATAGAGGATGACAGAATGCAAACTTTTTTTGTTCTTTTTTTGAAACAGAGTCTCTCTCTATCACCCAGGCTGGAGGGCAGCGGCCAGATCTCAGCTGACTGCAATTTTTCACTTCCCGATTCTTATGCCTCAGCATCACCACAGTATGACAGTCTGTTGAGATTCACAGGTGACTTTTATTGTCTCTCTTTCACCATCTGCTTTTCCTTAAGTATGTATAAATAAACATGTGTTACTGTTATAACTTTAAAAATAGTTTATGCCCAGCCCTGGAGAAAAATAAGAGGCAGCAGCCGGAGCCCACAGAAACTCTCTGGTGCCCAGGATGAAGGTCTGGACACCAGAGAAGGACCATCCTTATCCCACCTAGAAACAATCCAACAGGTGGCAGCCTTTCTCATTCCAAAGACAACCCTCAACGCTCAATGAGGAAATTGCTTTTCCTTTCTCCCTCGACACCAAACCTTAGTACTAAGACAAGAAAAGAAGGAAAAACTACTCCTATACAAACAGCACCAGGAAAAGAGCTGAGTCTATCAAATTTACCAAAGAACTGGTACAGCGATGACTGTGGGTCAAAGTCCTGGCTGCAGCCTGAGACGGAGGCAACTCACAAGGAGCCCATTGATGGGAGCCAGGTGATAATTCCACCAATTCCTTATTAACCATTTGGTCGTCAGATTTGAGGAGCATGCCAGCTTCTCAGCAGATGTACACATGAGGGCAGCAGAGGGATTTTAAGAGAGTTGAATTGATTCTTACAGAACTGAAAGACTGAGAAACACAGAGGTTTAGAGGGAGACAGAGACAGAGAGAGGGAGGCAGGAGGAAGCCAAAGAGAGAAAAAGAGAGGGAATTAATAAACAGCTATGTTTACATACTTCTCTTTTGCAGGACAAGACTGGATTTCCAAGAAACAGCACACTGTACTTCCAGAGGGGAAAGTTCTTGCCTGGAGAAAAAAGTTTAGAAGATGAAAATTTATAGGAAGAAATTCAGGGAGGATAAACCAAAGGTGGTAGAAGAAAGAGGTAAGGAAATCTGAATCCACCAGAACTTGCATATTACTAAGTAAAAGATGCCAACTTGACAAGGCTCGGTATATGTGATTCCAACTATATGACATTGTGGAAAGGGCAAAACCATGGAGACTCTAAAAGGATAATGATTTCCAGGAGTTGAAGGGAGGACAATGTGCATAGACAGAGTACAGAGGATTATTAGGGCAGTGAAACTATTCTGGATGAGGCTATAATGGTGATTACCTGACATTACGCATTTGCCCCCATAGAATGCACAACACCAAGAGTGGCCCCATGTAAACTATGAACTTTGTGTGATAATGACATGTCAATGGAGGTCCATAAATTGTCACACAACTACCACTCTAGAGCAGGATGTCAATAATTGGGAAGGCCGTACTTGCATGGGAGCAGTGGGTATACTGGAAATCTCTGTACCTTCTGCTCAGTATTGCTTTTAACCTAATACTGTTCTAAAAATACCGTGTATTTGAAAAAAGAAAAAAGAAAACAATTACCCAGTCTCAGATATTCCTTTATAACATGGCAAAATGGACTAACACATACACATATATTTTTATTTGTAGGCTTTTCATTGTAATATCATGCCTAACAATCATCTGGTCAATTGTTTTCGTAAACACAGAAAAGCAGAGAGGAAAATAGGGATGACAAACATCTTGTCCTTAGGAAGTCTCAGCACCTATTGTAATGTGAAATCATCTATTCAAATGTTGCCCACTTTTAATTGGATTATTAGATTTTTTCCTATAGAGTTGCCTGAGCTCCTCATATATTCTGGTTATTAATCCCGTGTCAGATAGATACTTTGCAAATATTTTCCCCAATTCTGTGGGTTGTCTCTTCACCTTGTTGATTGTTCACTGTGCTGTACAGAACCTTTTTAACTTGGTGCGATTCCATTTGTCCATTTTTGCTTTGGTTGCCTGTGCTTCAGGGATAATACTCGAGAAATTTTTGCCCAGACCTATGTCCTAGAGATATTCCCCAAAGTTTTTTCTTAGATTTAAGCCTTTAAACCATTTTGACTTAATTTTTGTATGTCATGAGAGCTAAGAGTCTAGTTTCATTCCTGTGCGTATGGATATCCAGTTTTCCCAGCTCCAGTCATTGAAGACACTGTCTTTTCCCCAGTGTATGTTCTTGGCATCTTTGTTGAAAATGAGTTCACTGTAGACAAGTGGATTTGTTTCTGGGTTCTCTCTTTTGTTCCCTTGGTCTGTGTGTCTGTTTCTATAGAAATACCATGCTATTTTGGATATTATAGCTCTGTAGCATAATCTGAAGTCAGGTAATGTGATTCCTCCAGTTTTGTTGTTTTTGCTCAGGGTAGCTTTGACTATTCTGGATCTTTTGTGGTTCCATATGAATTTTAGAATTTTTTTTTTTGTCTATCTGTGAGGAATGTCATAGGTATTTTTATAGAAATGCATTGAATCTGTAGATTGTTTTGGGCATTATAGGCATTTTAACAATACTGATTCTTCCAGCCTATGAATATGGAATAGCTTTCCTTTTTGTATGTGACCTCTTCAGGTTCTTCCACTGGTGTTGTATAGTTTTGATTATAGAGATCTTTCACTTATTTGGTTAATTCATACATATTTAATTTTATGTGCAGCTGTTGTACAGGGGATTTTTCAAAATTTCTTTTTCAGATTGTTCACTGTTGTCATATAGAAATGCTACTAATTTTTGTATGTTGATTTTGTATCCTGCAACTTTACTGAATTTGTTCAGCAGTTTTAATAGTTTTATTGGTGGAATAGTTAGGATTTTCCAAATATAAAATCATGTCATCTGCAAATAAGGACAATTTGACTTCTTCCTCTCCTATTTGGATACTCTTTACTTCTTCCTCTTTCCTAATTGCTCTAGCTAGGACTTCCAGTACTATGTTGAATAACAGTGGTAAAAGTGGGCATCCTCATGGTGTTCCAGTTCTTAGAGGAAGGGCTCTCACTTTTCCCCCATTCAGTATGATACTAGCTGTAGGTCTGTCATATATGGCTTTTATTATGTTGGTGTATGTTACTCCTATACTTAGTCATTTTAGGGTTTTTATCATGAAGGGATGTTGAATTTTATCAAATGCTTTTTCAACATCAATTGAAATGATCATATGGGATTTGTCCTTCATTCTTCTGAGATAATGTATGAATTTAATTGATTTGTGTAAGTTGAACCATCATTGCATCTCTGGGATGAATTCCACTTGATCATGATGAATGATCTTTTAAATATATTGTTGAATTTGGTTTACTAGCATATTGTTGAGGATTTTTGCATCAATATTCATCACAGATATTGGCCTACAGTTTTCTTTTTTTGGTGTGTCTTTGGTTTTGTTGTCATAGTAACACTGGCCTCATAGAATGAATTTGGACGTACTCTCTCTTCCTCCCTATTTTGGAATAGTTTGAGTGGAATTGTATTACTTCATCTAAATGTTTGGTAGAATTTAGCAGTGTAGCCATCAGGTCCCAGACTTTCCTTACCTGGGAGACTTTTTATTACGGCTTTGATGTTGTTATTGGTCTGTTCAGGTATTGGATTTCTTCATGGTTCAATCTTGGTAGATTGTATGTGTCCAGGAGTTTATTAATTTCCTGTAGATTTTCCAATTTATGGGCATATATATGTTCATAGTAGCCGCTTATGATCTTTTGAGTTTCTGAGGTATCAGTTGTAATGTCTTCTTTCTCATCTCTGATTTTATCTATTTGGCTCTTCTTTTTTTTTCAAAATCTGACTAAAGTTTTGTCAATTTTTGTTATCTTTTCAAAAAGCCAATTTTTTGTTTATTTTATCTTTGTATTGTTTTCTTCATTTCAAATAGATGTGTTTCTTCTCTGATCTTTATTACTTCTTTTATTCTATCAAATTTGGGTTTGGTTTGATTTTATACTTGTTAAGATGCTTCATAATTAGATTATTTATTTGAAGTTCTTCTTGTTTGGTGTAGGCATTTATAGCTATAATTTCCCTCTTAGTACTGCTTTCGTTGTATCACGGGGGTTGTGGTATGTTGTGTTTCCACTATAATTTGTTTCAAGAAATTATTCAATTTTCTTTGTAATTTCTGCAGTGACTGACACATCATTCAGGAGCATATTGTTTAATTTTTATGTGTTTACAGATTTTTAAAAATTTATATTGGTGTTGAATTCTAGTTTTGTTTCATTTCGATCAGATAAGATTCTTGATATTATTTCAAATTTTTGAATGTTTTAAGACTTGTCACCTAACATGTGGTCTATCCTTCAGAATGATCTAAGTGCTGAGGAAAAGAATGTGTATTCTGCTTCCTTTGGATGAAGTGTCTTGTAAGTATCTATTATGTCCATTTGTTTTGTAGTGCACATTAAACTCAGTGGTTCTTTGTTGAGATTCTGTCTGAAAGATCTGTCCAATGCTGAAAGTGGGTTATTGAAATCTCTAACTAATATTGTATTTAGCTCTATCTCTCTCTTTAGCTCTAATAATATGTGCTTTATATTTCTGAGTTCTCCAGTGTTGCATGCATATATATTTACAGTCAAATCTTGTTGCCATAATTACTTATCTCTATATAATGACCTTTTTTGGTTTCTTCTTATGGTTTTTGTCTTGAAGTCTATTCTGTCTGATATATTTAACTATCCCTGCTCTTTTTCAGTTTCCATTGGCTTGGAATATATTTTTCCATTCCATTATTTTCACTCTACATGTATGTGTATAGATGAAGTTTGTTTCTTGTAGGCAACAGATTATTGGGTCTTATTTTTTCATCCATTCATCTACTCTATGCCTTTTGACTGTGGAGTGTAATTCATTTACATTCGATAGTATTAATGATAAATAAGAACGTACCCCTACCATTTTGTTATTTGTGTTATGGTTGTTTTGTGGTCTTTTCTTTTTCCTTCTGCCTGCCTTCTTCTATTATGCAGGTAGTTTTCTCTGGTGGTATGATTTAATTTCTTGCTTTTTATTTTTTGTGTCTCCATTGTGTGTTTTTCCATTTGAGGTTACTCTAAGGCTTGAAAATTCTATCTTACAACCCATCATTTGAAATTGATGACAATTTAACACTGAATTCATAGACATGCAAAATGAAAACTAATAAAAACTCTGTGCTTTAGCTTCATCCCCCTGCTTTTAAACTTTTTATTGTTTCTCTTTATGTCTTATTGTACTGTCTGTGTCTTTAAAAGTTGCTGTAGTTATTGTTTTTGATTCGTTGATCATTTCATCTTTCAACTTAAAATAAGAGTAGTTTAAACATCACAATTAGTGCTACAAATACTCTGTTTTTCCATCTGCTTACTATTACCAGTGAATTTTGTTCTTTCAGATGATTTCTTATTGCTCATTAACATCCTTTTCTTTCAGATTGAAGAACTGCCTTTAGCATTTCTTGTAATACAGGTCTGGTTTTAATGAAATCTCTCAGCTTTTGTTTGTCTTGGAAGACAAAAATCCTTGAAGAATTTTTGAAGGATCCTTGAAATAATGTGTGAAGCATATTTTCACAGTGGCATTTTTGTGGTGGGGAAGGAGAACAGTGTAAGCTTCTATTCTGCCATTTTGTTCCCTCTTCTATGGTTTTTAAGCCTAGAGGTAACTGACTGTTCATTGGAAGGCTTTGGGTTTTTTCCAATGAACTTATGTCTGCACAACCTTCAAGACTGAGGGGTCTCACAGCATAATCAGATCATGAAGCTACTCCCTGTACCAGTATACTGCTGTTATTGCATTATTTAACAAATATTAACTAAACATTATTTACTCTGTGCTGGGCATTGTGCTACATGTTAGGGAGTCAAACAAGAAAGACACTGTATCTACCTTTAGAAAGATTCTGGGTAGCTAAGAAGGAACAGAGTCAAAGTTTTTAAAGTTCCCAAATAACTTTCTGGGTCTTTTGTCATAAGCAATCAGTGTATCTAAAATCTGCTGCAAAATGTTATCGTTTACCTCTTGATCCACGGTTGACATGTGTTCTTGTCACCATTAAAATGTTTTCAGAATGGCTGAGTTTTCCCCACGATACATTTTTACAGTTTTAGTAGTCATTTTGCCTCAGTGATTCTGTGTGCAGCCTGGGACAACAAGGTTTAGTAAAGCATGCCCCAAATCCTGAGCTGAACTCAGCATGACCTTTGTTTCATTTCTCCCATCAGCTCTTTCCAACTCCAATATGTATTTGGAAGCTCAGTCTATACTTGGCAGAAACTAGATGCTGGCTGATGGTTAACCTAAGTTTGTTTTTGTTTTTGTTTTTGTTTTCAAATCTTAAGTTGAATCAGTAGGAGTAAAATTCAAGCAAAACAACAATCATATTCCTTAGAGTTGAGCTGCTATAGGAACCAAGTAATGCAACTTCTATATTTACTGATTTAGCTGGAATAAGACTTTTCTGCAACTGGTTACTTTTCAGAAAGACAAAGTAAGACCATATAGGAGAGCATCTTTGTTATCTTGAGGTAGAAGAGATATTTTTAATAAGACTCTTAAAAGCACACACGATAGAAGAAAATTTGTTGTATTTATTTTCGTCAAGAGACCTCCCATCCAATCTGTAAAATATAGGTGATTTGACAAAGCTAGTTACAGCACCTAAATTGACACAATGTCTACATCTGGATATATCTACAAAATCTAACATTATACACACACACACACACACATGATAACGTTCACAAAAAGATGAGAGAGTTGGACAGGAAATTTTAAATGCCTTCACCCAATAAGAAATAATATCTAGAACATTCAGGGGACACCAACAAATTAACAAGCAACAAACATAAAAATCAGGTTAAACCAATAATAAGCAAAGGGTTTACATCCATATAAATTATATATATAATTTGTATATATATAAATGTGTGTGTGTGTATATATATTTTTATATATATATATATAATCTGTATCCATAGAATGGAAAAACCTGAAAAGTAGTAAGCACATAAACCTCAACTCTACTAGTGGTAAATAATAATAAAAAAAATATGACACAACTTTGTACCACTGCATATAAAAGGAGAGTCAGAAAACACTAAATGTCAAAAAAAGATGCTGAATATGTGTTCTTCTGGTAGAAGAAGAGGCAATAGAGTCTTTCTAGAGAACAATTTGACAATACTTAAGTCATAACCCCATATACATTCCAAGTACAGGCTGTACATCCCAGAGCAAACCTTTCCAATTTCTCTATGAAGACATGCAAATGCATATGCATCTGTGGCAGGGTGCATTGGAACACTCTAGAAGCCCCTCACTACAGAGTGGAAAAGTAACATGCTGGGTAGACACATCTTGAGCAATACAATAATAAGTGGGAAAAACAAGAAGCCTTAAATATATGATAAAACCTGTTTAATTAAAAAGACATACACGTATAAAATAATGTTGTGCATTTTAAAACAATATGCATATATCTAAAGATACATAGGGAAATACACTAGAAAGGATTTATTGAGAAGCCAGTGGAAGAAATAGAAATGAGAACTGGAAGGGAAGAAATAAGAATACTAAAATTAAATTATCATTAAACAAAGCTGAAACCTTGGACAGACTAACACTGAGAAGTACAATGAACTTATCTCTACACACTCAAGACTCTATTTTTAAAACAAAAGGTGGAGGGGAAGTGCTAGACATTACACACTGAATTAGAAGAAAGGCCCAAGCTTTAGTAGTATTAATAGCCTCATTTACCGAGACCTTGATCTGTACTAGTTATTGTAACAATAGCTTCGCATATGTTATCTCCTTTAACCCTCACATACAATAACACACACACATATATAAAACCCATATTATAATTCCCATTTTACAAATGAGGAACAGAGACTCAGAGAGGTTATGTTATTTGCCTGAGGTCTACCAGCTAGTAAGTGGTATAGTTGGGATTTAAATCCAAGTCTATATGACTCTGAATCTCATAGAGTATATTTCCTGTTATCTGTTCACTTTGAAGAAATAAAGTGAAGAAATAAGCGAAGCTACTGAAAATAAGTTCATTGTTTCTGACTCCATTCCACAGTCCTCTATCATTGGCCACTTTGATTACTGTGGTAGGCTGAATAATGGCCACCAGATTTGTTCACATTCTAATCTCTAAAACTTCTGAATGTTTTCTTGAATGGCAAAAGAAACTTCACATGTATGACCCAGTCGAAGACCTTCAGATGAGGTTATTCTCCTAGGTTATCCTGTTGGGCCCAATGTAATCACAATGGTATTTATACGAAGGACATAGGAAGAGTAAGGGAGGAGTAGGAGCTATGATGATAGGAGAAACAGGTGGGAGTGATACCAGGAAGGAGCCATGAGCTAACGAGTTGAAAGGGGCCTCTAACAGCTGAAAACAGTAAGGAAATGAATTTTTCCCTAGAGTATTCAGACACCTTGATTTGCAGCCCCGTAAGACCCATTTTGGACTTCTGACCTACCTCCAGAACTGTAAGAGATTACATTTGTGTTTTATTAAGCCACTAAATTTGTGGTAATATTTTAAGCACCGAAAAGAAACTAATGCAGTTAGAAATAATTCAAACTCACTTCAAGATATTTCAAACTGTCATTGGAGTAGTAGTTATGCTTTCAACACTGTACAACAGCTAGGCAATGCCAAATCTGGAACTAGAATCATTGGATCTCTTGGCTGCCTCAGTGCTAGGCTCTTTCTACTATCTTTTGCAGTCAACACCTGTAATCTTCTGAAGTAATAGCTACAGGGAATTTAAAATCAAGTAACATGTAGATAGTAAAAGTGTATAATTTGTTTCCAAGGGAGCACAAGCTGGAATAAAAGGGAAAGAGAACAAATAATTCCTATGGTTCTCTTACTGAGAGTAGTCCAAGATACACAAAGAAAACTTTCTGTCCCTAAACACTCCTATGCCTGGCTATTTGTGATGTAAGACAATTCAGGTTTGATTCAATTGCTCCAGCAATGCTATCAACTTATACTAAGGTGCTTTTAATACAAATCACTTCTACAGGGCAAGGACAGGTAAAAAATCATGCTATTATTGAGAGTACTATAATATTGTGCAAAAAGTACTGGCTTTGAGAACAAAATTGAGTTCGACTCCCAACTCTGCCGTTTGCTCTGTCACCTGAGAAAGTCAGTTCCCCACTCTGGGTCAGGTTCCTCATCCATGGAACGACCTGCATAGTTCATTACAGCTTTCTCATGCTAGACTAAATCAGCCTGTGCCTGCCTAAGGAAATAGTACCTTCCTAGCACAGACACTGGGCTGAAGCCAGAAAGAGGAGCCTTGACATTCACCAAGTGCCTCTGGTGAGCCATGCTCCACACTTCACTTCTGTCACTTTGGCCTATATTCAGAATACACAAGGTTGCATTATAATACATATTTTACAACTGAGGAGACACATACCCAGAGAGTTCAAGTAACACACTCAGATTCATGCAGCGCATGTTTGTTAGTTCTGTCTGACTTGAAATGTGGTCTATGACACATTTCAAATGCGATGACAGCATCACCTACCTAAAAGTTGAATAATAGTGACTAACACTCTGACAACACTTTTCAGGTTACAGACACTTCCACACTCATTAGTTAATTTAAACCCATCAAACCCTGTGTCAAGGCCAAGTCACATGAGAAACAGGCTCAGATAATTTTCGAAAACCTGTCCAAGGTAGCACAGGAAATGAAGGAGATGGTAGAACTTGTATCCAGGTCTCTCTGATGCCATACCCTTTCCACTATGCCCCAGCACCCTACTCTACCACCACTAAAGGGACCTTGGACAAATCACTTAACATCTCTAAACTCACACCCTCTACTAGAAGCTCTCAATTATAATACTTGCCTCTGAAGTCATACTGATGATTAGAGAAGCTCTAGGAAGTATATTGCAAGTGTTTATAAACATACAAATGACAGGAATGTTTCAACTTCTCTTCAGCAATGACCGTCTGTGTCATGCAATTTAGCTCTTTTGTTAAAAGTTTAAACAGAACTATCAAAATAAATTGGGGACTAAATACCTCTATTAAATACAGTTTTACAATGCCTGGCACAGGATTAGGGCTCAATAAACATGTATTTTCTATTGTTTGTAAGAAAAGAGCTTTAAATGAATAGCTGTCCAGAAAGATGACCTTAGCAAGTTCTGATCGTGGATAATGGCATCTAGAACAATAGCCAATCCATCATCTGGTTTGAAACCACAATACCACATGCCTGCATTTCTGTGCTAGGAAAGAATCCTTTTGTCCTGAATGATGTTCAGGATGATATTAAAGCTGCTGTGTGAAGGATAAACCCAGACCAAATAAACAGAAACATTGTTGTGTTAGGGCAGGTCATACAAAACAGTTTCCCTGGTGATATCCCCCGTGATAATGGTAAATAAAAATACATGATTAGTAGGCATATCGTCCGTCACAAAGAAGGAGCAGTGTGCCACAGCAAACCAGTGATACCAATAAGTTCCCACTACCTGAATTTACCCAACATATGGATTCATATGAAATATAACTTACTTTTTAAGTGAGATTGACTTGGTTTTTGTAAATCATTACATTATCCTTCATAGCAATTGGATTACATTTTTTATAAGTAAAAAGTCAAGTTCTTTTGCTTTATCTAGAGCAATGTATGTGTAGTATGTGGAAGGAGAAGAAGAGGGGAGGAAAAGACAAGTAGGAGAGGAAAAAGATAAGCAGGATAAATAAAGGGAGATGGGGTCATTTCACAATGCTAAATGTTTTAATACAAGTGAAAGACAAAATATTTCTAACTTCGTTTGTATATTATAACAGAACATCAAAATATATTCTCAACAAATTTCACAGGGCTGAAATTATATAGAGTGTATCTTTGGCCACAATAAATTAAGCTAGATATCAGTAATGAAACATTTTGAGGGATATATTAGAATACAAATGGATATATTCTTCTTTAATTTATGCAACAATCTCTACATTTATTTTTTGTTCTCTAAAATGCAGGATATATTGCTGTTCAATTAAAAAAAAATCCAGCATGGCACTTTCACAGCAAGTGCAATTCTCTGCTTTATAGGAACACATTCTGAGACTCAGGGTTAAAGCTCCATTTGTTTGACATTAATAACCTCCCACTCTGTCTCAGGTTAGTTCTTGTTGGCTACAAGCCAGACTTATATTTTAGAATAATAGTGGAAGAAATCTTTGTACTGTGGTTATCAATTGGAGAAGAGGGAAAAAAAAGGTATTTTAATGTGATTTTCCATATGCCAACATAAGAGATTATGAGTAGAACTAATGCTACAGTCAAAATAGTTTCTCTACCTGACATATTATTGTGTCAGCTTCCTAGAATTGAAATAATTTTATTTTCAAGATCTTATTAATAACCAGTCAAAAGAGTGCCTTTAAAAAATTTTTTCTTTTATGATAGACTTATCTCTTGTCATTTTTTCCAAAACTAGTATGGCAGTTCACTTTGATTATGAATTAATAATCTATGTATTTAAAATAAACCATGATCAATCATAAACAGTTGCTAAAGAATCGAAGATGGTGCATTTTGGCAAAATAAAGACATTGCCAAAATGTTGTAATTAAAAATTATTCAGGGAAATAGGAATAATTTAAATTCATATATATCTCCAAAGTTGATTTTTCTATCAAGACTTCATTATGCATTGATTGTAGAGTTGGAAAACATGAGCTCGAGTCCTAGCTCCTAACCACGCACTAATTATATACTTAAACTGAGCATACTCCATTACTACTCACATGGGTACAATGATAATACCTCAGTGTTTCATTTCTATCAAACTCTGTCATGACTAGGAAAATGTTTTATAAATTATAAATATAAATTAATGCCGAATACTAATAAAAATAAAACAGATTTGCTTGTTCAAATTCTAATAGAAGTTATTGGCCTTAGAAGACAAAGAGAATATTCACATTGTATTTCCCTGTTCTGTTACCATGTTGAGAAAGCAAAGAATACTTAAAATGCTTAGTAAATGAAAGGCATGATTTCACCTGAGATAACTGAATCTGTGAAATAAAAAGGAGCTTTAAAAATTATCTCCAGATTATTTCTCACTGTAACTCTAGAGGAAATATGTTAATACAGTTCAATAAAAAATTATGAATACCCTACCACATGGAGTTGATAGATACTGTTATGTGTTAGAGAGACTAGAAAGATGAGTAAGGTAAAATTTCTGCTTTCAAGAGCAAACAGTGATAAATATCCTAGTTATTCATTATCAGTTGGGGTAGTTGGCTGCAAAATTATTTACCCTTGTATCTCTCTCTTTCTCTCTCTCTCTCTCTCTCATTCTTTCTCCTTCTCTATCTCTCCTTCAGTCTGTCTTGCTAGGTATCTGCACACATTTAAATCTATGCATGTGTACATGGGCTATTGAGTATATGTTCATATATGTCACTGTTTCAGAAATATAGTAAGAAAGGCAAACTTAGTTTTGTAATCTGTAATGTGAAAATTACCAAAAACTCTTCAATGCATATTGATGCTAATCAGATAAAAGTTGAAATGTCAGATTCCACAACGCCAACACATATTAAGAGGATGAACCAATTCCTTTACAGGAGTGAGGGGATTCACTAAAGAGATATTTTGCAAATCCAAATACATAATCAGGACCTGATGTATTCAAAGCTGAACATCAGTTCCCACAAAGGCCTGTCCATTTATGGTATTGCCTTCCTTCTATTGTAGTGCCCTGTGGGATTCTAACAAAAGGCCTGTGAGCTATTAAGACCCTCAACCCTTGACAGATGCTGAACCCCAATTTTGTCCATTAACCGTAAAATCTGTTTACATCCTTACTCAGCCTCTCAGTTCCTCACTTGTCTCTCCTGGAATTGGCAACTGTCCCTAAGAAAAAAGCAGCTCCAGGTTCCTGATTTAACTCTCTGGGTTTCTCGCAGTATTTGTTCATGTAATTTTTCTCTACCTTCTTAGTGCTTTGATGCTGTGAGACTTATGTTTGCATATTTCCCACCTTTTTAAAGTTGTTCTCTTTGTCTGCCACTGTGAGAAGATAAGTGTGCTTTACTCTTTTATTGAATATCCAAAATATGCTACGCTCTGTATAAAGCAATCCATTTGTAGCTAAATATGTAATTCTGATTTTTAATAAGGGAAGACTATTGAACAAATTAATGAAGTTTGGGGGCTTCCCATTTTATTTATCTGGAAAATGTTATATTTACTTAACTGAAGGCCTCTGCTATGCTAGTAACACTCTGTAAATAAATGTATTTTAGTTTTACACATATGTTTGAATTATTTTCATATTTGTAGTTCAAGGCTTGACACAAATGTTATTTTCTTCATGAACTTTTTTTATATCTCCAGGAAAAATAGTTGTTTCCACTTTAGGATCTCCATATTAATTTTACAGAAGTAAAATCCCCCTTATTTATATTACTTACCTATTCTGTTATCTATATGTTTTTAAATTTCTACTATACAATTTAAGCTTTTGGAAAGAAATTGTGTCTTACCAAAATGTAAACAATCCAAGATATGTAACATAATCTTTTGCATATAATAGGAGCTTAATATATATTTGGAAAATAAATAGATGGATAAATGAATAAATAAGGATGCTGGGGTGCAGCAAGAGGAATGTTAATTGGAACAACAAGAGGTAGATTTATTGTCATCCCTGCCTTTGGGAAAGTGTTTTAAATGTTTTCTCAGTGCTTTCATTTCTAAAATTAAAATAAATGACTACCTCAAGGAGTTTTGAGACTTAATTGGCATAATTGATCTTAATGCTCTTTATAAAACAATATACAAATATAAGGTAGTCATTTATGTAAAAAACACTTTGGTGTTGGGAATGAGGAATATATGCCTGTAGAAGCATAAAATATCTTGAGAAGGATACACAAGAAACTATAGGCAGAGAAACTGGGTGGTGTGGAGACAGCTTAGAAATATGACTTTTACATTATACAAATTTGAATTTTGAACCACATGCACATATTAACAACTAAAAATAAAACAAATTAGAATGTAAGAAAAATATAGTGTATTAATATTTCATTTGCATCAGAGATCTTGATTCAGCAAAATCTGATTCAAATCTGATTGCTGCTTGTAATGATCAGATTGAGAGAATTATCTAAACAACTAATCTGACAGGCAACGATTTATGCAGTTTGTGAATTAACTACTTTGCTGTTCTTTATTTTTTAGAAAGCTCTTTACTTTTAACGTTTGTTCTCTATCTCAGAGCCTAGAGCATATATTGATTATTTCATAAATTTATTATATTGTTTAGGTTTGTTAGATTATAACAAACCTATACATAATCAAACAAGCCTATAATCTAAAAAACCTAAACATAACTATATTTGGAAGGATCAAAAAGCTAAAGGTTTTGTGAAATGTGAGGTTCCTTGTCACTTAATAGAATCTCAAAATATTAATTGATAGACCGCTAGAAAGACTAATAAAGAAGAATGGAGAGAAGAATCAAATAGGTGCAATTAAAAAAAAGATAAAGGTGATATCACCATCAATCCCACAGAAATACAAACTACCATCAGAGAATACTATAAACACCCCTACGCAAATAAACTAGAAAATCTAGAAGAAATGGATAAATTCCTGGACACATAACACCCTCCCAAGACTAAATCAGGAAGAAGTTGAGTCCCTGAGTAGACCAATAACAGGCTCTGAAATTGAGGCAATAATTAATAGCTTACCAACCAAAAAAAAGTCCAGGACCAGACGGATTCACAGCCGAATTCTACCAGAGGTACAAGGAGGAGCTGGTACCATTCCTTCTGAAACTGTTCCAATCAATAGAAAAAGAGGGAATCCTCCCTAACTCATTTTATGAGACCAGCATCATCCTGATACCAAAGCCTGGCAGAGACACAACAAAAAAAGAGAATTTTAGACCAATATCCCTGATGAACATAGATGCAGAAATCCTCAATAAAATACTGGCAAACCGAATCCAGCAGCACATCAAAAAGCTTATCCACCGTGATCAAGTGGGCTTCATCCCTGGGATGCAAGTCTGGTTCAACATATGCAAATCAATAAACATAATCCAGCATATAAACAGAACCAAAGACAAAAACCACATGATTATCTCAATAGATGCAGCAAAGACCTTTGACAAAATTCAACTGCCCTTCGTGCTAAAAACTCTCAGTAAACTAGGTATTGATGGAATGTATCTCAAAATAATAAGAGCTGTTTATGACAAACCCACAGCCAATATCATACTGCATGGGTGAAAACTGGAAGCATTCCCTTTGAAAACTGGCACAAGACAGGGATGCCCTCTCTCACCACTCCTATTCAACATAGTGTTGGAAGTTCTGGCCAGGACAATCAGGCAGGAGAAAGAAATAAACGGTATTCAATTAGGAAAAGAAGATGTCAAATTGTCCCTGTTTGCAGATGACATGATTGTATATTTAGAAAACCCCATCGTCTCAGCCCAAAATGTCCTTAAACTGATAAGCAACTTCAGCAAAGTCTCAGGATATAAACTCAATGTGCAAAAATCACAAGCATTCTTATACACCAATAATAGACAAACAGAGAGCCAAATCATGAGTGAACTCCCATTCACAATTCCTTCAAAGAGAATAAAATACCTAGGAATCCAACTTACAAGGGATGTGAAGGACCTCTTCAAGGAGAACTACAAACCACTGCTCAGTGAAGTAACAGAGGACACAAACAAATGGAAGAACATTCCATGCTCATGGATAGGAAGAATCAATATCATGAAAATGGACATACTGCCCAAGGTAATTCATAGATTCAATGCCATCCCCATCAAGCTACCAATGACTTTCTTCACAGAATTGGAAAAAACTACTTTAAAGTTCTTATGGAACCAAAAAAGAGCCCACATTGCCAAGACAATCCTAAGCCAAAAGAACAAAGCTGGAGGCATCATGCTATCTGACTTTAAACTATACTACAAGGCTACAGTAACCAAAACAGCATGGTACTAATATCCAGAATCTACAAAGAACTTAAACAAATTTACAAGAAAAAAAAACCATCAAAAAGTGGGCGAAGGATATGAACAGACACTTCTCAAAAGAAGACATTTATGCAGCCAACAGACACATCAAAAAATGCTCATCATCACTGGTCATCAAAGAAATGCAAATCAAAACCACAATGAGATACCATCTCACAACCAGTTAGAATGGTCATCATTAAAAAGTCAGGAAACAACAGGTGCTGGAGAGGATGTGGAGAAATAGGAACACTTTTACACTGTTGGTGGGACTGTAAACTAGTTCAACCATTGTGGAAGACAGTGTGGCAATTCCTCAAGGATGTAGAACTAGAAATACCATTTGACCCAGCCATCCCATTACTGGGTATATACCCAAAGGATTATAAATCATGCTCCTGTAAAGACACATGCACACGTCTGTTTATCGTGGCACTGTTCACAATAGCAAAGACTTGGAACCAACCTAAATGTCCATCAATGATAGACTGGATTAAGAAAATGTGGCACATATACACTGTGGAATACTATGCAGCCATAAAAAAGGATGAGTTCATGTCCTTTGTAGGGACATGGATGAATCTGGAAACCATCATTCTGAGCAAACTATCGCAAGGACAAAAAAACCAAACACCGCATGTTCTCACTCATAGGTGGAAACTGAACAATGAGAACACTTGGACACAGGGTGGAGAACATCACACACTGGGGCCTGTCGTGGAGTGGGGGCAGGGTGGAGGGATAGCTTTAGGAGATATACCTAACGTAAATGATGAGTTAATGGGTGCAGCACACCAACGTGACACATATATACATATGTAACAAGCCTGCATGTTGTACACATGTACCCTAGAACTTAAAGTATTTTTTTAAAAAAGCAGTCTACACACCGAGCCCTGGGGCATTAAGAGATTGAAGAGATAAAGAGGTACCAATAAAAAAAAAGACTAAAAAGTGGCCAGTGAGTTACCAAGACAACCTAGAGAGTTTTTCTATGGAAAATGGAATGATCAAGGGTTGATGATATATAAAGATGGAGATTAATAAATGATCACTGAAGATCACTGATGATCTTATTGAATGATCATTGGAGATCACTGATGACCTGAACAGTAGCAATTTTCATGGAGTTTGGGGGAAGCAGGCAGGGAAATCAGACTGGAGTAGGTTTTTGAAACAATGTGATGAATGTAATTGAAGACAATGTAATAGGCAACTAGTTGAAGAATTTCTGTTGCAAAGGGAAGTAGAAAAAATGGAGTGGTACAGCTAATTAACACAGCAATTTGGCAGCATTTAAGAAATTTGAAGTGCTTTCACT
Organism: Theropithecus gelada; assembly: GCF_003255815.1. Lineage (NCBI taxonomy): Eukaryota > Metazoa > Chordata > Mammalia > Primates > Cercopithecidae > Theropithecus > Theropithecus gelada. Next base: position 117,233,132 of record NC_037668.1, read on the forward strand.
TACAAGAAAGTCTTTATTCTTCTAGGATGTACTTACCGAAACTCTTGTACAAGTACACAAAGACATTAATTGCAGCATTGTTTGTGAAAATGAAATATTGTCATAAACCAAAATAGTAATCAACAACAACAACAACAAGTATTTCCTGAATACCCTGCTACAAATAGATTTTTCCTAGGGCAGGAAAGTGTGGACAACTACAACTCCTCATGTATCATTGGTGAGGAAAATGTCCTCATTGGTTGACCTGGCAGCATTGACAGGAATACCTGTGACTTAATAAGAGCAGATGGGACCCTCACACACCCTAGTCAACCATCACCTCTAAGGATAAATGGAGTCCCATGAGGCAGACAGACAGCTTTCATTTCCAGAATTTCTGCACAGGTCTTTTGAATAAACTTTTAGTGCATTTAAAAGATCTCTTAATATTCAGGACTCTTCTTAGACTTTGGTTTTGTCTACATTCTGGCCATTTCCAATTTCACCAGATGACCATGGAAGGGAGGCTGGAATCTGGAATGCACCCCAGGGAAATACTGCTCACTTAAGTAACTGTTGTTGAACTTTAGTGGAGGAGAAGGTAAAAACGAATGCCCGGTATCAGGATAGAGGTTGGCTCTGGAGCTCATTTATTCATCTCTTCCCCAGGTTGGGAGGAATAAAAAAAATTAACCTCACTCTGTCTCCAGCTATTGTAAAAGAAATTCTGACTTTTGTTTGGCTTTCCTTATTCTCCTCAAACTCTCTAAATTTATTTATGATGTTTTAAACTAAGCAAACTGAAAAAGAATTTGAATGAATCATTTTCTATTTACAATTTGTTTAGATATCCCAGTTTCTTAATCATATCTCTCGAAAGACTCAGGATTTTTATCATAATACTTTAAAATCCCATATATTACCCTTGAGGGGTAAATGGGAGGTTTGCCCAGAACTCTGCAATTTCTAAATTTAAACAGCAGAAACAAATCACTACTGGCAGTATATTAACAAAAGATTTATAGTCACCACTAAGCTGCAAGCAATAAGAAGTTGCTATTTAGCTTCAGTTTGATTAAAAAACTGAATAAGTCATTACATATTCATGGCTTTTTCTTCTGTAGTTCAGTGTAAAATATAGTATGAACCCGTTTTCTAGGTGTTTCAGTTACCTACAGCTTATGGGTTTTGGTGCTTTATTACACAGCAATCGGTAACAGCTCAGGTGGGATGGCTTTTCTTCGCTCCATATGGTATTGGCTGGGGTGGTTCAACTGGAACTGGAAGAGCCACAACTTCACTTACATGTCTGGTGCTTCTTCTGAGGTGACTGGATCATCTGAAATTTGGCCACGCTTCCCTCTTGTCTTTCAGAGTCTCTCTTCTAATACAGTATACACTTGGCATCTGTCTGTGTCCCTTGCTCTCTCTCTATCCATCCATCCATCCATCCATCAACGTGGCTGCTCTTTCTAACGTGGTAATTGAACTTCTTAGTATGGCTGTTGCCTTCCAAGAGAGCAACAACAGGAACTTCCGTGTTTCTTAAGATGGAGGCCGGGACTGTCACAGTCATTTCTGACACATACTCTTTGCCAAAGCAAATCACAAGGACAACCCAGATTCAAAGGGAGAAGTAGTAGATTCCATCTCTTCAGGAAGAAATGGCATGGATATCCAGAGATGAGAAGATGGTGCCCATCTTTGGAAACAATTTACTATATCAAGACAGCAAGGCAGCAAGATGAGCCCACGAAAATATCTCTGCTTTTTTGTTTTTGTTTTTGTTTGTTTGTTTGTTTGTTTGAGACGGAGTCTCGCTCTGTCGCCCAGGCTGGAGTTCAGGGGCGCAATCTCGGCTCACTGCAAGCTCCGCCCCCCGGGTTCACGCCATTCTCCTGCCTCAGCCTCCCAAGTACCTGAGACTACAGGCGCCCACCACCGCGCCCGGCTAATTTTTTTGTATGTTTTTAGCAGAGACGGGGTTTCACCGTGTTAGCCAGGATGGTCTCGATCTCCTGATCTTGTGATCCACCCACCTCGGCCTCCTAAAGTGCTAGGATTACAGGCGTGAGCCACCGCGCCCGGCCGAAAATATCTCTTTAATGAATCCTCTCACTCCTTCAAAGGAATTGGTTCATCCTCTTACAATGTGTTGTGTTGTGTTGTGTAATCTGATCTTTTAACTTTTATCTGATTAGCATCAATATACATGGAAGGTGTTTTGTAATTTTCACATTACAGATTAGAAGTCTAAGTTTGCCTTTCTTATTACATTTCTGAAACAACTACATATACTTTCATAAACACCACACATGCAGAGACACAAACATATAACCCTAACTTTATCACATACTTGTGTGGCTTTGGGGAAGCTACCGAATCCCTATGATTCTGCTTCCTCATCTGTAATTGGATTGATAGAAATATCTATTTTAGAGCATTGTTCTGAAGCCTAAATGAGATGGGTAGTATAAGATATATTAGCCTTTATTTATTAGAAACTATTATTATATCTTCCCTGATAATTTCAAGCACATCTATAAAATAATGGTTATTTTAACTCTATTTTCCCAGGCTACCCATAGTTTGAGCGACCAAGTTGATGGTGATGCCCTTTACTGAAGAAGAATGACACAGAAGTATGTAATTTTGTAAGTAAGAAATTATTTTAGAGGCTATTAAGGGTATATGAATATACACTCAATTGTCCATGTACACATGCATAGATTTAAATGTATGCAGACACCTTGCAAGACTCCTACTTCTTTCTGTGTCCAATGATTTGATTTACACCTGTTATTTCAGCTTCCTATAAAAGAAAGACCTCCCATAGAGTTATTCATTCCATCTTTTCTAAGCTGCTCAGACACTGAGCTCTTACAATGATCCCTACTCTCACATCAAGTTTTGCTTTCTCTACTAATTATTAACTAGCCAACATGCATGAGTCTTAAAACTCTCCCTGGCCACCACATCTTATGAGTGCCACCCCATTTTTTTTAACCTCTCTTTGACACAAAAGTAGATTGTATCAATATTCTTTTCTCACTTCTTCTCTTCCCATCTCTCTTTTCAGTCAATTCCTCTGTGGTTTTAAACCTCAGCATTCCACTGAACTGCTTTTGTTAAATTTACCAGTATAGTCTATAATTATCTGACTCACCAGCTGGTTCTTTGTAACTGTTTTGGTCTGCTGCTGGGCATCATTTCTCATAGTTGACTTATCCCTGCTCCTCTAAATACTTTCCTCTTTTGTGTTCTGTGGCAACACACTCTTCTAGGTTTCTTCCTCTGTATCTAGTTCCCTTCAGTGTCTTCATCAGCCTCCAATTTTTCTTCCAGTTATCTGAATGGTAGGCCCTCCAGGCCTTGGACCTGAGATCTTTCGTTTTCTCTGTATATACCCTCTTCTAAAGTAGTCTTATCCAATCCCAGGTCTTTAAGTGCTGCCCCCACTCTGATACCTCTGAAATTAATACTTCCTGCTTCAGTTACTCTTCTGAAATTCAGACTCATAAATAAACCACTTCATTTCTCCTTTTTGTAAGTTGTCACCTTAAAGTTATCATTTTCACATTAGAAGTCTTGATCAAACCTATCTTCTAAATCCAAATGAAAACAATCAAAACAACCCAAAAATAAACACACACTCTGCTTTCTCACCTCTTTTCTACTACATATACCACCATATACCACTACTACATATACCACCAACCTCGTAGTATCAAGCTCCAAACCTTACATCCTTCACTTATTCTCCCACATATAATCCATGCATCAGTCCTCTTACTCTATTTAAAAAGTTATTTTATTTTTAACTTTTATGTTAGGTAGATATATATATATATATATGTATATATATGAGGAATAACAATATATCTCATATACATGTGAGATTTATCTATCTATATATGAGATCATATATATATGAGATAATTTGAAGTAGGCATACAATGTGTAATAATCACAATCACATCAGAGTAAATGGGGTTTCCATCACCTCAAGCATGCATCATATCTTTGTATTATGAACAATCCAGCTGCAATCCCTCAGTAATTCTGAAATGTACAATAAATTATAGTTCACTCCAGTCATCCTGTTGTGCTATTAAATACTAGATCTTATTCATGATATCTAATTATATTTTTGTACCTATTAACCATCCACATTACCCCTGCACCATCCCTGCCACTACCCTTCTCAGGCTCTGGTAACCATCATTCTACTCCCTATGTTCATGAGTTTGTTTTAATTTTTAGCACCCACAAATGAATGAGAACATGCGAAGTTTGGCTTTCTGTGCCTGAATGTCCTTCAGTTCCATCCATGTTGCTGTGAAAAACAGGATCTCATCTTTTTAAGGCTGAATAGTACTCTGTTATTGTGTATATATATCATACTTTCTTTATCCATTCATCTATTGATGAACACTTAGGTTGATTCCAAATCTTGGCTATTGTGAACAGTGCTGCAACAAACATGGGAGTGTGATATCTCTTCAACATATTGATTTCCTTTCTTTTGGATATATACCTAGCAGTGGGATTGCTGGATCATATGGTAGTTCTATTTTTAGTTTTTTGAGGAATCTCTATATTGTTCTCCACAGTGACTGTACTTATTTACATTCCCACTAACAGTGTTTGAGATTTTTCCTTTCTCTACATCCTCATCAGTGTTTGTCATTGCCTGTCTATTGGATGAAAACCATTTGAATGAGGTGAAATGATATCTCATTGTAATTTTGATTTGCATTACTCTGTGAAAATTATCACTGTTTGCCATTGGTTTGTCTTCTTTTGATAAATGTCTATTCAGGTCTTTTGCACATTTTAAAATTACTAGATTTTTTCCAATTGAATCGTTTGGGCTCCTTATATACTCTGGTTATTAATCCCTTGTCAGATGAGTAGTTTGCAAATATTTTCCCCATTTTGTGGGTTACCTCTTCACTTTGTCATTGATTTATGTTTCTGTGAAGAAAGATTTTGACTTGATATAATCCCACTTACCAGTTTGTGCTTTGGTTGCTTGTGCTTGTGGGGTATTACTCAAAAAATTTTGCCTAGACCAATGTCCTGAAGAGTTTCTCCAATGTTTTCTTGTAGTCGTTCCAACGTTTGATGTCTTAGATGTAAGTCTTTAATCCATATTAATTTGACTTTTGTATATGACAAGAGATAGTGATACTTTCATTCTTCTGCATATGGATATCCAGTTTTCCCTGCACCATTTATTGAAGAGACAGTCCTTTTCCCAATGTATGTTCTTGGCACCTATGTCAAAAATGAGTGTGCTTAGGTATATGGATTTGTTTCTGGTTTCTCTATTCTACTCCATTGGTCTACATGTCTGTTTTTTATGCCAGTACCATGCTGTTTTAATTACTATAGCTCTGTAGTATAATTTGAAATCAGGTAATGTGAGTTCTTCTGTTTTGTTGGTTTTGCTTAGGATAGCTTTGGCTATCCTGGGTCTTTTGTGCTTCCATATAAATTTTAGGATTGTTTTTTCTATTTCTGTCAAGAATGTTATTGGTATTTTGATAAGGATTGCATAGAATCTGTAGATTCTTTGGGGTAGTAGAGTTATTTTAACAATATTGATTATTCCAATCAATGAACATGGGATATATTTCCATTATTTTCTCATGTTTTCAATTTTTTGCATTAATGTTATGCAGTTTTCATTGTAGAGAACTTTCACTTCTTTGGTTAAGTGAATTTCTAGGTATTTGATTTTATTTGTAGCCATTGTAAATGGGTTTACTTTCTTGATTTCTTTTCAGTTTGTTCACCGTTGGCATATAGAAATGCTACTGATTTTTGTAGGTTGGTTTTATATCCTGCAACTTTACTAAATTTGTTTAGAAATTCTAATAGTTTTTTGGTGGAGTCTTTAGGCTTTTCCAAATATAAGATCATATCATCTACAAACAAGAATAAACTGACTTCTTCCTTTCCAATTTGGATACATTTTATCTCTTTCTCTTCTCTGATTGCTCCAGCTAGGACTTTCAGTACATGTTGAGTAACAGTGGTGAAACTGGGCCTCCTTGTTGTATTCCAGATATTAAAGTCTTTCAGGTTTCCCCATTCAGTATGATACTAGTTATGGTTCTGTGGTATATGGCTTTCACTCTGTTAAGGGATGTTCCTTCTATCTCTATATTTTTGAGGGTTTTTATAATGAAGAGATGTTGAATTTTATCAAATGGTTTCTCAGAGTCAGTAGAAATGATCATATGATTTTTGTCCTTAATTCTTTTGACATGATATATCACATTGATTTGCATATGTGGATCCATCCTCGCATCCCTGGGATGAACTTGGTCATGATGAATGATCTTTTAAATTTGATGTTGAATTTGCTTTGCTGGTATTTTCTTGAGGATATTTGCATCAAAATTCACCAGAGATATTAGCCTGTAGTTTTCTTTCTTTTCTTTCTTTCTTTCTTTTTTTTTTTTTTTTTTTTTTTTTTTTTTGATGTTTGTTTGCTTTTGGCATCAGGGTAATACTGGCCTTGTAGAATAAGTTTCATAGCATTCCCTCTCCCTCTTTTTTTGGGAATAATTTGAGTTGGATCAGTATTCTTTTTTAAATGTCTGGTAGAGTTCAGCATTGAGACCATTGGGTCTTGGGCTTTTCTTTGCTGGGAGACTTTTTATTATGATTTTGATGTCATTACTTTTTATTGCTTTATTTAGTTTTCAGATTTCTTCATGGTTCAATCTTGGTAGGTTGTATATGTCTATGAATTTATCCACTTATGTTTTCCAATTTGTGGACATATAGTTGTTCATAATAGTCCAATGATTCTTTACATTTCTGCAGTATAAGTTGTAATGCATCCTTTTTCATCTCTGATTTTATGTATTTGGGTCTTCTCTCTTTATCAGTTAGTCTGGCTAAAAGTTTGCCAGTTTTCATTATCTTTTCAAAAAACCAACTTTCCTTTTTGATGATATTTAGTATTGCTTTTTCTCATTTCAATTTCTTCTTTTATCCTCCTCAGATCATTATTATGTCTTTTCTTCTACTAATTTTAGATTTGTTTTCCTCTTGCTTTTCTAGTTCCTTAAGATGCATTATTAGATTATTTGAAGTATTGCTCCCTTTTTGTTGTAGGTGTTTATTGCTATAAACTTTCCTTCTATACCACTTTTGCTTATCCCAGAAGTTTTGATATGTTCCATTTGCATTTGTTTCAGGAATTCTTAAATTTGATTCTTGTATTTTGACCCACTGGTCATTCAGGAGCAAATTGATTAATTTCCAAATGTTTGTGTTCTTTTTAAGTTTTCTCTTATTCTTGATTTCCAGTTTTATTCCATTGTGGTCAGAGAAGATACTTGATATGTGTCAAGTATGCTATTTACCTTTTTTGTGTTTTTTAGACTGATTTTGTGGCTTAATGTACAGTCTATACTTGAGGATGATCTATTTCCTGAGGAGAAGAATGTGTATTTTGCAACCCTTGGATGAAATAATCTGTAAATACCTATTAGGTCTTTTGGTCTATAGTATAGATTAGGTCTGATATTTTATTTGTAATTTTTGTTTGGCTGATCTGTCCAATGCTGAAGGTGAGGTGTTGAAGTCTCCAGCTATTATTATACTGGGATCTGTCTCTCTTTTTTGAACTAATAATATTTGCTTTATATATCTAGATGCTCCAGTATTTGGGTTCATATGTATTTACAATTGTTATATCCTCTTGCTATATTAATCCCTTTTACTCATTACATAGTGAAATTCTTTGTCTTTTTTATAGTTTTTATCTTGAAATTCATTTTATCTGATATAAGTATAGCTACTCCTGCTCTTTTTTTTGGTTTCCTTTGACATGGAATGTCTTTTTCCTTCTTCTTATTTTCAGTTTGTGTATGTCTTTATAGGTGAAGTGTGTTTCTTGTAGACAAGAGATCATTGCATTTTGTTTTTTTAATTCATTCAGTCTCTCTGTGTCTTTTGATTGGAGAGTATAGTCCATTTGCATTCAATGTTATTGTTGCTAAATAAAAACTTACTCCTGCCATTTCGTTTTGTTTTCTTGTTGTTTGTGGTCTTCTCTTTCTTCTCTTCTTCCTTCATGTCTTTCTTTTTGTGAAAGTGATTTTCTTGTTGGTAAGTTTTAAGTTCTTGCTCTATATTTTTTTTTGTGTATCTGTTGTAGGTTTTTTGATTTGTGGTTACCACAAGGCTTGCAACTAATATCTTATAACTTATTATTTTACACTGATGACAATTAAACTCTAATTGCTACAATCTACAAAAATACTGACAAGCAAAGAGAAAACTAATAACATTCAACACTTTAACTTCATCCTCTCTGCTTTTCAACTATTTGTTGTTTCTGTTTATATCTTATTATACTGTCTATGTCTTAAAAAGTTGTTGTGGTTATTATTTTAGATAAATTTGTCTTTTAGTCTTCCTAGGCAAGGTATGAGTAGTTTCCATACCACAATTACAGTGTCATATTATTTCATATTTGTCTGTATACTCACTGTTACGAATGAATTTTATGTACTCAGATGATTTTTTTTTTATTTTCTCATTAACATGCTTTCCTTTCAGATTGAAGTACTGTCTTTAGCATTTCTTTTAGGGCAGGTCTTATATTGATGAAATACCTCAGCTTTTGTTTGTTGGAAAAGTCTTTACTTTTCCTTTATGTTTGAAGGATATTTTCACTGGTGTGATTTTTTAGGATAAAAGATTTTTTCTTTAACAGTTTAAATGTATTATACCACTTACTCCTGGCTAGTAAGCTTTCCACTGAGTAATTTGTGCTAGACATATTGAAGCTCTTTTATATATTTTTTTTCTTTTCTCTTGTAGCTTTTAGTATCCTCTATTTATCCTTGACCTTTGGGAGTTTGATTATTAAACATATTGAGGTAGACTTATTTGTGTTAAATCTGCCTGGTCTCCTATAATCTTCCTGTTCTTGAATATTGTTATCTTTCCCTAGGTTTGGTAATGTCTATTTTTATCCCTATGAATACGATTTCTACCTCAACTTCTCTCTCTACCTCCTCATTAAGGCCAATAACTTTTAGATTTGCCTTTCTGAGGCTCTTTTCTAGATCCTATAGACATGCTTCATTATTTTTTATTCTTTTTTCTTTTAACTTCTATCACTGTGTATTTGCAAATAATCTGTCTTCAAGATCACTAATTTTTTCTTCTCCTGGATTGTGAGATTCTGATATATTCTTTAGTTTTAGTTTGTTGATTGAATTTCTTCAGCTCCAGCATTTCTGCTTGATTCTTTTAAATTATTTCAATCACTTTGTTGAATGTTTCTGATGGGATTCTGAATTCCTTCTCTTTGTTACCTTGGATTTTACTGAGCTTCCTCAACACAGTAATTTTAAATTCTCTGTGTGAAATGTCACATATCTCTGTCACTCCAGAATTGGTCACTGGTGCCATATTTAGCTCATTTGGTGATGTCATGGTTTCCTGGATGGTCTTGATGTTTGTGAATGTTTCCTGATGTCTGGGCATTGACATTAGTTATTTATTCTAATCTTCACACTCTGGGCCTGTTTGTACTCATCCTTATTGAGAAGGCTTTCCCTGTATTTAAGGGGAAATAATTCTTGTCATCTAAGTCTTTAGTCGCTGCAACTATATATGCATTAGTGGGCACCCAAAGCCCAGTGACACTGTGAATCTTGCAGAGTTGTAGAGTTATTGCCTTTTTATTGGGTAAGATCCAGTAGAATTCTCAGAATTACTAGGCACAAACTTTTGTTCTTTTTTCCTACTTTCCCCAAAACAACAGAATTGCCCAGGAATTGCAGTTCTTGTAGCCTAGACTGCATTTCTAGTTTATGTAGAACCCCAGAGGACTTTAAATCTTAGGTCCTCTTATTTCTCTTACTAAATATAGCACAAAGCCATGTGTTTCTTTCTATTTCTTTTATATCATCCATAGTGGTGGAGCTAGCTGTAATTCAAGTTTCTGCCACTGGGATACATGAGTTATTCCCCTCAGACTAAGATTGCTTTAAATGTTCCCTCCATGGGTGCTGGCCAAATTCTGCCCAGTGTTATTTTCCACTGTGATAGGGCAGCACTGAGACCATGTAAAATCTCACAATAACTTTACTCTCCCTCCCCCAAGCACACAGATTCTCTCTCCATACCACGCTGTGCTGCCTAGGGATTGAGGAGGGGTGCTGTAGGAAGTTCAAGGCTGTCTCTCCTACCCTTTTAAGTGCCTCTTTCCTCGATATGATGTTAAAATCAAGTATTGTGATTGCCACCTGATTTTTAGTTCTTATGGAGGTGCTTTCTTCTGGGGATAGTTATTCAATTTTGTGTTCCTGCTTGGAGGATGAACGCTGGAGGGTTCTATTTGGCCATCTTGTTCCACCTCCCCCTCCTCTTATTTTTCTTGCTCAATATAGCACAAATCCATCTATTTTTCTCCATTCATATTGTATCATCTTAAGCTGTCATCTTCATCTTTTGCTTTAAATACTTACTAGCATACTATCTTTCTTGCTTCCACTTTCTGGCTTTCACTCTCTAATCAATTCTTTTCAAAGCAACAAGAGTGATCTTAAATCTAGCTGCTTTAAATACCCTCCTTAAGCTTCCATTAGATTTATATAAAATCCATATTTCTTGTAGGTTCATCATGATCTATTACTTTCTATTTATCCAAACTCATCTTTTATATTTTCACCACTCCTATTAGTATTCTTGCAAATCACAAGCCCCTTCCTGTCCCCAGGTATCTACACTTGTGCTTCACTCTGCCTGCAGTACTTGCTGGTTCTTTACACAGCTCATTTTCTTTAAGCCTCTGCATAAATGTCCAGTCCCCAAAAGGTTTTACCTGACTCTCCTTTCTCATGTTGCCCCTGAATCTAACACAATAAGAACATATTTGGTTTATTTTTATCTTTACTTGTTTATTTGTCTTCTTATAATAAAATATAAACCTATAAAGTAGGAAGCTATCTGCCTTATCTGATGCCTAATTTCCAGCAACAAATATGGTGTATAGAACTTAGTAGCACATAATACATGCTTTTTTGCTTGAATAAAGGAAAAATTAATCAGAGTGTTTATTTTTTAACTCATTTATTTCTCTCTGTAGCTGTAATGAAAATTCTAATTTGGTCACAGTAGCTTGGTGTTGCAGAATACCTTGTAGACTAGCATATTGAAATCCTACTAAGTCCATGACTATGGTTTGTTAGAAAGAGCATATGGCATTGAACATTTTAAAAAATCATAAGAATAACAGAAGCTTACCAAGTGCAATGGCTCATGCCTGTAATTCATTTACTTTGGGAGAGTGAGGTGGGAGGACTGCATGAAGCCAAGGGTTCAAGACCAGTCTGAACAACATAGTGGGATCCCATTGCTACAAAAAAAAAAAAAAAAAAAAAATAGCCAGGTATGTTGGCACATGCCTGAATTCTCAGCTACTCAGGGGGATTGTGTGAGCCCAGAAGTTTGGGAGTTTGAGGTTGCAGAGAGCTATGATTGCACCACTGCACTCCAGCCTAGGTGACAGAGTCAGACCCTCTTGAAAACAAAAATAATGGTAAATGACAACATATTGAGTCTCAAGGGCAGAAAATGGGAATATACAGGCAGCATTAACCTCTATCAATATTTCTATCCTTGTCCTAGACAGGGCTCTCAGAAACAAGCACGGTCCTAGACGCCATGCTTGTTTCTATTGATACCAGTTGTACATTTCTTTGCCTGGTGCAGCTTGAAATGTTACAGGTAGATAGATAGGCATAAGTGGGACAGAAGAGGCCTCTCCCCCAGTGCAGTAGAAATGTTCAGTGATAGGTAAGCAGTTTTCACATTGCATTTCTGAAAGTGATAAATTGGCAGCTGGTGTTAGGGAGAGACACGTTCCTGATGGCCCACACCTGTTAACATTAAAATGTTAACTAAATACAGACCCCAGGGAGAAGCAACTTCCTGGGCATGCAGTTAAGAGACAAAGTGGTGAAATATGGCCTTCCAGGTACACTCCACCAGAAAAGGGAAGAAAGCCTCAGATGGGCGTGCATCCTAAACACACTGAATGTGCTCAGTTCCCAAGGGTAAGAAGAGCACTGCACATGCAGGCAGCCCACCCTCAGGGAAGAATCCTGGGAAAGAGATCAGCCTATCAAGCCCTAGGATCAAGGTTAAAGGCTCTTTTTCTCTCTTTGACCTTCAGGTGCCCAGTTGGATTTCTTTTAAGGGTTCCTTTCTTTCCTCTTCTAAAGCCTTTTTAATAAACTTCTCCTTCTGCTCTGGAACTTGCCTTAGTCTCTTTTTCTGCTTTATGGCCCTCAATCAAATTCTTTCTTCTGAGAATACAAGGGCTGAAGTTGCTGCACACCTCCATGAATACGCTATCAGTAACTCACGGTAACTCAGACCTCTTCCACCACTAACAGAAATATCATGAAGTGAGTCTGAATTATTACTAACTATATTAATTTCTTGTTGCCACTGTAACAAATTATAACAAAGTTAGTAGCTTAAAAGAACACAGACTTAATCTCTTAGTTCTAGAGAGAAGTCAAGGTGTTGAGTCGTCCTGAAGACTCTAGGGGAAAATCCATTTCCTCACCATTTTCAGCCCTTAGAGGCCCCTGCACTCCTTGATCATGGCCCCTTCCTGGGATCACTTCTACCTCTTGTTTCATCATCGTGTCTTCTACTCCTCTCTGACTTCTCCTACATCCTTTGTATAAATACCATTGTGATTTCATTGTGCCTCCTTGGGTAATGCAGGAGAATCCCCTCATCTCAAGATCCTTGACTAGGACACAATTGCAAAGTTTCTTTTACCATACAAGGAAATATTCAGAGGTTTTGGAGGTCAGGATGTGGGCATATCTAAGGGGCATCATTCAGCCTACCAAAGAAACCATAGTGGTCAATGATGGAGAACTGGGGAATGGAGTAAAAAAAAAAAAAGAACTTATTTTTGGTAGCTTCACTTATTTCTTAATATGTGAACAGATAGCAAGGAATATAGTGTATGAGATTAAGAGTTATACAGACCTGCATTCAAATCCCAGCTATGCCACTTACTAACTGTTTGACCTTAGGCAGATCACATAACCTCTCTGAGTTTCTGCTTCCTCATGAGTAAAAAAGGATTAATAATATGGGTTGTATATGTGTACATGCATTATGTATTTGTATTAAATGGGATGTACAATACATTTACAACTTTTTTTTCACTCACTATTGTATTGTTCAAGATTTGTCCATCCAGCATGCTAGTTATCCACTCTGTAGTGATGGGCATCTAGGATGCTTCAATAACTCCTGGCAAAGATGCATATGCATGTGTGTGTCCCTGTAGAGGACTTGGAAACAATTGTTCTGGCATCAACATCCAGTAGTTGAAAGTACAGTTACGGGATAAGTATTGCCAGATTGCTCTCTAAAAATAATACACCATTTCTTCTTCCACCAGAGGAATAAATGTTCTTTTTCGGCATCTTTTTGCTGATGCTTAGTGTTTTCTGACTCTACTTTTTCATATAATGGGTACAAAGTGGTGTCAGACTTACTTTTTAACAGTAGTAAGGTTGAACACTATACATTTACCAGCTCTCAGGTTTTTTCATTCTATGAATACAAAACTATATGTAATTTATATTAACATAAATTTGTTGCTTGTCACTGTTTTAATTAGCTTTTTGTTTTTATTGATTGTAAATTTGTTGGTGTCCCCTGAATGTTCTAGATATTACTTCTTTGCTAGGTTTAATACATTTAAAATTTCTTCCAAAATCTGTCAGCTTTTTATTAATTTTATCACATATACGTGTGTATATATATTATAATGTTGAATATTCTACATATACCCAGATGTAGACATTACATCAATTTTAGGTGCTGTAACTAGCTTTGCCAAATCACCTGTATTTTATGGATTGGGAGATTCTCTTAATGAAAAGAAATTCAACAATTTTCCCTCTATCATGTGTGATTTTTTTTTTGGAGTCTTCTTAAAAACATCTTTCCCGCACCAAGATAACAAAGATGCTCTCCTTCTAAAAAGTAACCAGTTGCAGAAGAGACTCATTCAGGCTATATCAATAAATATAGAAGAAGCATCACTTGATTATTACAGCAGCTCACCACGAAGGAATATGATGCTTGTTTTGGTTAAATTTTACTCAAAGTGATTCAACTTAACTTTGAAAATAAAAAGCTTAGGCCAACAATTAATCAGCACCTAGTTTCTGCCATGTGTGGACTGAATCTCCAAAGCCATGTTGGAGTTGGAAAGAGCCAATGGGAGGAATGAAGCAAGAGTCATGCTGAGTTCAACTCAGGATTCTGGGCATGCTCTACAAAACCCTGCTGTCTGGACTGCCCACAGAGTCACTGGGGCAAAATGACCAACAAAACTGTAAAAGTGTGTCTTGTGGAAACAGCTATTTTAAAAACGCTTTGATGGTGACAGGAATGTATGTATCAACTGTGGATCAAGAGGAGAATAATCACACTTTGTAGCAGATCCTAGACACACACTGCTTGCTTGTGGTGAAAGTCCTAGAACAGCACGGTGCCCAGTGCAGAGTAAATGCTTAGCTAACATTTGCTAATGGGAAAACAGCAGCAGATTAGTGCAGGGAGCAGCTTCATCATCTGTCTAAGGAGCAAGGCCCCTCAGTCTGCAAGGTTGTGTTGACGTAAGTTCACTGGAAAAACCCTAAGGTCTTTCAATGAATAGTCAGTCACTTTCATGCTTAAAAACCAGAGAACAGTGCAAAGCACCTAAAGCCATAGATGAGTTTATGAGCCTAGGTAGCTGTCACCAAGCGTTGGCTCCGAAGGAATAACATTATATAAGACAGTAGAAATTGGGGATGGGGGGGTATGGGCCTAAGGGCAAAGGTAAAAGGAGGAGATACGTTAAAAGAAAAAGAAATTAGAGTACCTTAGAGGTGCTCTTTTGGAGGACAAAAAGATGGTTCCGTATCAGTGGATATTCAGATTTCTGGGCCTGTTGGACTATGAAAGCATTTCCTTTATATCTATTGCATATAGCAGTTCAGAAGCAGTAAGTAAATGGTCTTTGTTGTTGTTTTTTAAGACACTATTTTTAGAGCAGTTGTAGGTTCACAGCCACCATGCCTTTTAAATATTTTTAACACAGCAAGAATGTCTTTGTGCAGTAGGACAATTCTTTTCTCCTTCTCAACATTGTAAATAGAAATATTTTACACATACAATAGAGTAAAAAGAATAGAGCAATGAACACCCACATAAATTTGATCAGGATTAAAAATTTGTTAATATTTTGACAAACTTATTCTCTCTCTGCACTTTCTATGATGAACCATTTAAGAGTAATTTGAAGACTTTGTCATACTTCATTGTTAACTACTTCAGCATGCATCTCCCTAGGATAAGTATATTTGCCTAAATAAGCACATTGCTATTAGCATACCTAGGAAAGTTAATAATAATAATAATTCTCTAATATAACTTAATAATCTGCCCATATTTAAATTTCCCTTTTGTCTTTAAACATACTTTTGTAGGTATTCAATTTACAGATATTGATAGTTTTGAACCAGAATCAAAACAAGGTTTACACTTTGTATTTGTGTATCTGTTAGAATTCAATCTAGAAAGCTAGTTTGAAAATTATTCATTTTCAAATCACACTGATGTTTTCAAAAATCCAGATCATGTTTTTATGTCCCTCAGGATCTGCTTCCCTATTTCCAGATGGTGTAGTTTGCCTTTTCTTTCTCCTCTGTTGGCCATGGACTGGCAACTGGATCTAGAACCTTGCTCAGATGTTGTGATTTATAATTACTGATAGTCATGATTCTTTTGATGTTCCCATTGTCCGGAATTTGTCTTCAGGGAGTGTCTGTAAACTAGCTTCTGTCCCTTTTTCATGAGATAATCTTAATCTTTGAGTGCGCTTTTGCTTTCTGTCACAGGAATATGTCACAGCCACACCTTGTGTTTTCTCCCTATTCCTGGAACCTGAGATTTCTCCAAGGAGCACTGTTTTGTTTTCTTTTTCTTAAAATGGGTAAAAATTATTTGCAAACAAAAAAATGGATGCTGGATTTGCTCATTAATATTAGAGTCCTATTGCTTCAAGAATCTTTTAGTGGTCTAAACCAATATCTATATCTACGCCCACATAGATCTAGATGTAATTTTATTTTTCAACTCAAATTTATAAGGTTTTTATATCTACGCCCACATAGATCTAGATGTAATTTTATTTTTCAACTCAAATTTATAAGGTTTTTATATCTACGCCCACATAGATCTAGATGTAATTTTATTTTTCAACTCAAATTTATAAGGTTTTTTCTTCTTTTATTTTCCTATTTATATTTTAAACATATAAAAACCAAAACACATGAGGAAAAAGTTAGATTTCTTTGCTTATTGCAGCAAGGAAGAATGCATACCGTAGAGAACCATAGGACATCCAAAAATAGGGAGGTAGAAAGGATACAGGAGCTTGGGGTTAAACATAGGATGATCTTGGCAGGAACTGGCCAGAATTTATAAACTAAGTGAGTTACTGCCACAGTCAGGAGTTTCGCCTTTAGAACTCATGGGTCCCTGATGAGTTGTTAGATCAGTAGACGTGTTTGCTCTTCAAGAAGCTATGTAGCTGAATGAGCTGGTGTTTAAAAAATGTTTGAGCTCAGCTAGTTTGTTTTGCATGCTATGATTTGGTGCAGTTTGTTTTGTGAACCGCAGTACAGTTTTGCAAGTTAAGGTTTTTATTTCAATTATCAATTTCCCCATGTTAACCTACCTGCAAGCAAGAATATTTATTTATCTATTTATTTATAAACAGCTTCACTGAGGTATAATGGACATATTTTAAATGCATATATTTATTATATATAATGTAATGGAGTTTCAACATATGCATACACTTAAAAAATCATCACCACAATCAAGGCAATAGGCATATCCATCCCCTCCAAAAGTTTCCTCATGCCTGTTTGTTGTTGCTGTTGTTATTTTCTTATGTTTTGTAACTGCACGTAACATGGATCTAGCCTCTTAGCACATTTTCAAGTGTATAATACAGTATTTTTAACTATAGCCATTATGTTGTACAGTAGATCTCTAGAATTTACTTATCTTTATGACTGAAACTTTATACCCATTGAATATATTCCCCATTTCCCTCCCCCCGAAATCTTGGCAATCAGCATTCTATTTTCTGCTTTTATGAGTCTGACCATTTTAAATTCCACATATAAGTGAGGTAATGTAATATTTGTCCTCTGTAACTGGTTTTATTTGTTTAGCATAATGTCCTTCAGGTTTATCCATGTTGCTTCAAATGACAGAACATATTTCTTTTCTAAAGTTGAATAATTCTCTCTCTCTCTCTTTCTTTCTCTCTCTCTCTCTCTTTCACACACACACACACACACACACACCCCAAATTTTCTTTATTCATTTATCTGTTGATGGACATTTGTGTTTTCTCATATCTTGGCTATTGTGAATAAGGCTACAGTGAACATGGGAGTGCAGATTTTTCTTCAATATTCTGATTTTTATTATTTTGGATATATTCCTAGGAGTGGTATTGCTGGATCATATAATAGGTAATTTTTTGGGAAACCTCCATACTGTTTTGCAGAGTTGCCACACCATTTCACATTCTCAACAGTGTGAAAGGATTCCAATTTCTCTACATCCTTATCAATGCTCATGTATTTTTTAATAATGGGCATCCTAATAGGTAGGAGGTGATATATCACTGTTGTTTTGATTTGCATTTCTCTGATTATTAGTGATTTTGAGCACCTTTTCAATATATTTTCAAAATGTTTTATTTCATTTCTGAGCTCTCTATTCTGTTTCTTTCATCTATATGTCTATTTTTATGCCAGTTCCATACAGTCTTAATTACTGCAGATTTGTTATACATTTTGAAATCAGGAAGTGTGATGCCTCCAGCTTTGTTCTTCATTCTCAGGTCATTTTGACTATTCTGGGTGTTTTGTGCTAAGCTCTTGGCTTGACTTCATAGGCTATCCAAAATATGTAACCCTGTAATTACCACATTTTCTAATTTCCCTATTTAAAGATGTAGACATCTTGGGGCTTTGCTGATCCTGGAGAGACTGACCCTCCCAGGGCTAGCCAGTTCTTAGAGATACCAAGTGATTGTCCTGCAAGTGTGCCTTTCCTATGCAAACCAGCCAACCTGGAGCCCACACCCCACCACTTTCTCTGTTGGCTCTCACACTCTGGGCCACTGTCCATCTGCCCTACGCACCCAAAGGCCAAATACCAAAAGTAAGAACAATCCCTCTGCCGCAGAGCCCACTGAAATTATTCCAGCTAGCCAATCCTAAACCTGCTTGCCCTGCTAATCCTAGTTCACACTTGCTCTGAACATTTACTCCAGTTCTTTGCATCCTTGACTGTAATTGGAACCACCTGGAGGTGGGACGCGGCTTTAAAAAAACACTCACTCTCACCCTCAACTCTAGACTTACTAAATCAGTGTCTCTAGTGATGGATCAGAGTTCAAGTTTTTAAGGAGAACCCCAATTGATGTTCATGTGCAGCAAGTATTAAGAATCACTGGTTTAGTCTTTTAACATCTAAAGGAGGCCTCCTACTGGACTCTTTACTTTAGACAAGCTCTGGTCTTTGACTTCTGGCCTCTTCATAAATGCCTTCCAAACTGAAGGTTTCATTCCCTTGTCTGGCAAATGCTATTAGGAAAAAACAGCTTCAATACTCCACTTAACTCTTTGGTCTCCCACATTCCCTTGGAATTTGGTCATTAAGATCATTCATGACAAATTAGTCCATTTTTAATATTGCTTTTGAAAATATTAAACATTTTTTAATCCAGAATTTTACATTTTTAACACAAGTCTTTGTCTGAATAGGTTATGCAGATTAGTCTACCACACTCCCCAAATCCTCAGCTTGTTATTGCCAAAACTCATGTCTGCTCGTTCTGCCACTTGCTTCTATTCTCAAATCCACTTAGCAGTGCAGCCATGGCAGACAGTCCCGGCATGCTGCTACGTCCTCTGTCAAGGGTCTTTCTCCTTCTCACTCAGGTATTTCTCCAAGCTGTGAAAGGGTGTCTATTTTGCCCAAGGGCAGCTTGTAAATTCAAAATAGTTAAAGTCCCTGGGGATAAGTCTCAACCAATGGAAACTGTAGGTTGTGGGATAAATAGTCCACATCAGGGGTCCTGAACCCCCAGACCATGGCCTGTTAGAAATTGGGCCATACAGGAAGTGAGCAGGGAGACAGCACTAAGGCCTGAGCTCTGCCTCCTGTCAGATCAGCAGCAGCATTAGATTCTCATAGGAGCTTGTACACTATTATGCACTGCACATTCAAAGGATCTAGGTTGTGCCCTCCTTGTGAGAATCTAATGCCTGATGATCTGAGGTGGAACAGTTTCATCCCAAAACCATACCCCTCCACCAATTCCATGGAAAAATTGTTTTCCACAGAACCAGCCCCTGGTGCCAAAAAGGTTGGGGACCAATGGCCCACATTGTCCCTCTAGGAGACAATTAGGAAATGCATTCTATGTATTTCTTCAGAATATCCTCTTTAGTATTGATCTCTGGTTGCCCACAATGATAACCAACTCATTAATTCACCTTTTTGGCTTTTTCATTGTCCCTGGCTTACTCTTTTTTCCTTGGCTTCCTGTCATCATTTCCCACAAAAGCTATACACATCCAAGTGTCTTTCCTTGGAAGGAGAAATCACATAAAAATATATTATCCTCATGGGAATTTAAGACCTTACCATTTGTCTCATTATTGCGATCAAACTTTAAAGAACCTACATCGTAGACAATGTTCACATTATAAAATGCATAAAGGCAACATTGTCAATGTGTTGATTTACTTATATATGTGAATTTCTTCTATATTACAACTTAAATTTTGTTATGCATTTATTTTTACTGTAATTATATACTATTTATCAACATTTATTTTATTAATATAATTAAGAGATTAACAAACATTCATTTTATAATATTTACACAAATATTATTTATAGTAATAATAAATAATGTTTACTAAATACACAAAAGTTTAAATTTACAATAAATATTTATATTATAATAAACTTAATATATTAAATATGATAATTCAAACATTTGAGCAATAACTTTGATTTGAATATATTATATTTTTATAACAAAATTTATGATGAATTTCTGCAAACTCTATATTAACATCAATAATTCTAAAAATTCTACATCAATATCAATAAATCACTTTCTGCAGGAAAATTCAATCATTCATGTATGACCAAATAAATTACCAAATCTTACCACAAGATGGCAGTGCGTGCAAGGGCTTATCTTTTTGGCATAGCTTTGTGATACACCCATGATCATTGCGCTGTTTCTTAATCTGTGCTGGGGTGAACAGGTCATGTCTAGCAAATGCAAGCAGAAATATCCCTGCAAAGTCCTGTATTTATAATCTTCACCATTGCCTGTCCCACTCAGACTAGCTTTAGTCATCATGACATACATCCAAATGTTAGGCTTTCTTGCTCACCCACAGGGGCCTGCAGACCTAAGCAGGTGTCCCCCAAGCCAGACCAGGCTCTTCCTCATTACCACTGATTATGTTCCATCACCACTTGTTACTCTCTGGCTTATCTAGGAGGAGCTATGGGGAGTGCTATGTTTTTGGGAGATAGACAATTAATTGAGCAGACATGTCAATGCATTGCTCAGGAACCCAGGCAGAAACTCACTTGGTTGATATTCAGACAATGGAGTAAGCACACTCTTTGTTGGTATCTCTGCTCCAGTGAGAATTTTTACATGCTGTTTGACCCAAATACCTTAAAAGTAGACAATCAGATTGGGATTCTGGAATTGTTTCATAACTTGTAAGATAATGATATTTGGGCTGGTGATAGTCCCTTGCACGTTGTTGCATTACATTTACCTAATCCAGGGTCAGCAAACTACATCCACAGGCCAAATTTATTCCACTGCCTACTTTTGTAAATAAAGTTTCACTGGAACACAGCTACACCCATTTGTTGCACATTGTCTGTGGATCCCCTAGAATACCTGTCACAGAAACTTATGGTATGCAAATTCTAAAATATTAGTGTGGACTTTTTTCCAGAGACAGGGTCATATTATGTTG
The DNA here is from genome assembly GCF_003255815.1 of Theropithecus gelada. Lineage (NCBI taxonomy): Eukaryota > Metazoa > Chordata > Mammalia > Primates > Cercopithecidae > Theropithecus > Theropithecus gelada. The sequence goes on from NC_037668.1 coordinate 117,254,296, forward strand.
CCCAGACTGGAATGTAGTGGCTATTCACAGATGAGTTCAGACTGTATTATAGCCTCGAACTCCTGGCCTCAAGTGTTACTCCTGCCTTGGCCTCTAGGGTAGGTAGGACTACTTGTAAACACACCAAGCCTGGCTTATTTAACCTTTTGTTAAAAAAATTTACATAGATAGGAATGATGGTAGGGTAAGTGCAAAATAAGAGAACTCCCTCTGTTCTTACACAGCCCAGCTTCCTCAGGCATTTCACCACTTCACCTATCATTTTCCTATTATACACTTCATTCATTTCTTTCTTTCTTTTTTTTTCTTTGAGATGGAATTTCACTCTTATTGCCCAGGCTGGAGTGCAATGGCTTGATCTCAGCTCACCACAACCTCCACCTCCCTGGTTCAAGTGATTCTCCTGCCTCAGCCTCCTGAGTAGCTGGGATTAAAGGCCTGTGCCACCACACCCAGCTAATTTTTGTATTTTTAGTAGAGACGGGGTTTCTTCATGTTGGTCAGGCTGGTCTCGAACTGCCCACCTCAGGTGATCCACCCGCCTTGGCCTCCCAAAGTGCTGGGATTACAGGCGTGAGCCACCGCGTCCAGCCCATTCATTTCTTTACTCCACGAACAAATGTATGTACAATCGCTTTATTATCTAACTAAATAAATTCCTTTGAAACTGGGCCAATTGGCTAAATTTCTGTAGAAAGAGGATATCTATGTTAGGAGAGTGCCTGTGTGCTGGAGGAGTGCAGGAATTTGAGGAAAATGTTAATAATGTGTATCTGTAGATAATACAATTAGGTATTAGTCATTCTTAGCTTTACTTATCTATATTTTTCTAATTTTTCTATTGTAAAAATGATTGTTTGTGTAACTAGACATATATTTGAATACATATATACATAGTCTCTGTACATACACACATACATAATATTAAAGTGGAGACTGGGCCTGACAAATCCCTGAGCAAACAAAACCAACTGGGTCTTAAAAATAGCCTTAACTTTGCTCAAACTACAAACATAAGCAAAAATTAACTTGGGCAATTTCTGGTACATGCTTATATTAGAAACAAAAGTTAAGCTCAGCCAATTGAAAGAGTTAAAATAGCTATTCTGGCATATGAAATGTTTAAGCTAAAGGAACTAGAAAAACAGCAGGGTTTGATCGTAATGCTGTTTCTTAAAAGCAGAGGAGGAAACTCCCATGTAAAAGACACACTCTCTATACTAGAAGGAAAGGCAACATCCTTATCTTTAGGATGAGAAGTTGAAACCCAAAGAATTCTGTGCAGACTTTGTTAAAATAGTTTTATCTTTTAAGCCTCCTCGCAAATAATTTAGCTACTTCTTCACAGCCAATTAGTCTTTGTTTAATCCACTATGTAAGTAATTAATTCCAACTGCTTGTTTGGGTCTTCATTTCTTTACATGGCTCTCATGCCACATAAAACATCTTATGCGTCTCACCTGTTACTCTTTCTTATGTCAATTTTTGTACCCAGCAAGGACTTTAAGAGAATGGAGGTAGAGGTTTTTCTGCCCCAACTCAGTCATAAGCAGTGAAATAAAGTATGATTATATGACTAGAGACTTTCCAACAAGGTAAACTAAAAGCAATACTGTAACTGCTAAAGTAATTTATTTATTTTGCTTCCATAATTGTCTTATAAATACTTGCTTCTGACACTTGTCATCCTAATGCTAAACCTCCTTGGGTTTGGTGCTTCCCAATTGATGAATTTTTTCTTCCTCAAATAAACTCTAAACATTTCATTGTGCCACAAATTTATATGTAAATATATGTGTGTGTGTGTACATATATATATATATGAGTACATACATACAGGTAGACCTCATTTTATTGCACTTCGCAGACATTGTGTGTTTACAGATTGAAGGTTTGTGGCAACCCTGTGTAGAGCAAGTCTATCAGTTTCAGCTTTCCAGCAGCATGTGCCCACTTCAAGTCTCTGTGTCACACTTTGGTAATTATCACAATATTTCAAAGTTTTTATTACTATTATATCTGTTATGGTGATCTGCAATCAGTGATCTTTGGTGTTACTATTGGAATTGTTTCCATACACCATGAACCGCATCCATATAAGATAGAAACTTTAAAAATGTGTGTGTTCTGACTGCTCTAACCAATGGCTCATTCCCTGCTACCCTCCCTCCCCTTGGGCCTCCCTATTCCCTGGGACACAACAGTATTGAAACTAGGACAGTTAATAAGCCTACAATAGCCTCTAAGTGTTGAAGTAAAAGAGAAGTCATAAATCCCTTACTTTAAATCAAAAGCTAAAAATGATTAAGCTTAGTGAGGAAGGCATGTAGAAAACCGAGAGAGGCCTCCTGTGGCTGTTCGCCAAGTTGTGAATGAAAAAGAAAAGTTCTTGAAGGAAATTAAAAGTGCTACTCCAGTGAACACACGAATGATGAGAAAATGAGACAGCCTGATCGCAAATAGCAAGAAAGTTTTTGTGGTATTTTATTACTAAAATGTTAGTGGAGAAAGCTTTAGTAACAGTGGAAAGTTTAGTGATCCATCAAAACAGCCACAACATTCCCTTAAGCCCAACGCTAATCCAGAGCAAGGTCATAGCTTTCTTCAATTCTCTGAAGGTTGAGAGAGGCAAGGAAGCTGCAAAATTTTGTTCATGAGGTTTAAGGAAAGGAGCTTATCTTCATAAGATAAAAGTGCAAGGTGAAGCAGCAAGTGCTGTTGTAGAAGCTGCAGCAGGTTATCCAGAAGATATAGCTAAGATCATAGATGAAGGTGGCTGCACTAAACAAAACATTTTCAGTGTAGATGAAACAGCCTTGTATTAGAGAAAGATGCCATCTAGCACTTTCATAGGTTGAGAGGAGAAGTCAATGCCTGGCTTCAAAGCTTCAAAGGACAAGCTGACTCTCTTGTTAGGAGTTAATGCAGTTGGTGAATTTAAGTTGGATCCAATGTTCATTTACTGTTTTGAAAATCCCAGGATCCCTAAAAATTATGTTAAACATACTCTGCCTGTGCTCTATAAGTACAGTACTATAAATGACAGCACATCTGTATAGAGTATGGTTTAATGAATATTTGAAACCCACTCTTACGACCTACTATTCATAAAGAAAATACCTTTCAAAATATTACTGCACATTGACAATATACCTGGTCACCCAAGAGCTCTGATGGAGATGTACAGGTAGATTAATGTTTTCGTGTCTACTAACACAACATCCATCCTGTAGCCCATGCATCAGGAAATAATTTCAACTTTCAATTCTCAATTCAATTTCTTATTTAACAAATACATTTTGTAAGTCTATAGCTGATAGGGATAGACAGTGATTCCTCCAACAGATCTGGGAAAAGAAAATTGAAAACCTTCCGAAAAAAACTTTACCATTCTAGTTGCCATTAAGAACATTCATGATTCACGGGAGAAGGTCAAAATAACAGCCTTAACTGCAGCTTAGAAGTTGATTCCAGCCTCCATAAGTGACTTTGAGGGATTCAAGTCATAAGTGGAAGCAGTAACTGGAGATGTGATGGAAATGGCCATAGAACTAGAATTATAAGTGGAGCCTGAAGAAATGACTGAAATGCTGCAATCTTGTGAGAGAATTTTAAAGGATAAGGAGTTGATTCTTACGGATGAGCAAAGACAGTGGTTTCTTAAGATGGAATCTACTGCCAGTGAAGATGTTGTGAACATTGTGGCAATGACAAAAAGGATTTAGAATATTACATCAACTTAGTTGATGAAGCTTAGCAGGGTTTGAAAGGATTGACACCAATTTTGAAAGAAAGAAAGACGCTATCAAACAGCATCTCATGATACAGATAAATCTTTTGTAGAAGGAAGAGCCAATCTATGCATCAAACTTCATTGTCATCTTATTTTAAGAAATTGCCACCCTAGCTTTCAGCAACCACCACCCTGATCAGTCAGCAGCCATCAATATTGAGGCAAGACTCTCCACCAGCAAAAAGAATACAACTTGTGGAAGGCTCAGACGATTGTTAGCATTTGTCAGCCATAAAGTACTTTTAAACTAAGGTATGTAATTTTGTTTTCAAACTTAATGCTATTGCACACTTAGTAGACTACAGCATTATATGAACATAAGTTTTATGCGCACCGGGAAACTAAAAGTTTATGTGACTTGCTTTATTGCAATATTCACTTTATTGCAGGGGTCTGAAATCTAACCTGCAATACCTTTTTTTTTTTTTAAACTAGTAAAGTCTGGGCATTTATTGTTTCCCTTACACCAATAATGTACATTCTACCCATTAAGTAATTTTTCATCATCCACCCACCCCCGACTCTTCCACTTTTCCAAGTCTCCAGTGCATATCATTCCACCTTCTATGTCCATGTATGCAGATTATTTAGCTTCCACTTATGAGTAAGAATGTGGTATTTGACTTTCTGAGTTGTTTTACCTAAGATAATAACCTCCAGTTCCGTCCATGTTGCTGTAAAAGACATGGTTCATTCTTTTTCTTACACCAGTAATATCTTTAGATCTCTCTCTCTCTCTCCCCTCTCTCTCTGTCTCTGTGTGTGTGTATGCACGTGTGAACACACTTAAAATATCAAAAATTCTTCACTAACAAAAGACCGCAGAACTCAGGAATTCCCACTATGAGAAAAAGACTTAAAATATGCTTGGTTTCTAAAGCTTTGCTTATGTGACTACTGTAGATTTCCTGTTTATCTTGTGTGCCGAGGAGACTAAAGCCACCTGGGAGTGGTATCAAGAAGAAAGTCCCTGAAGCCTTCCAAGATGGGGAAGACAAAAGCAAGCTGGCAGGATTGTGCTTGCTAAGGTGTGACTGCACAGTATCTGATTTTTTCTGACCTCCTCTCACCCCTGCACCCAACACCCATCCTCAAACTCACATCAGATGATTCAGACATGGCTCTGCTAACACTTTAATAATAGCATGGATTAATTTTAGTTTCAAGTTTAGTTTTACTGCACCACCCCATTTGTGGAAAACAACTAGCTTACTCAGCATTTTTTTCCTTTTATAAAGGAGGGAAAGAACAGAAAAGTAGTAGGAGGAAAGAGAACAAGAGGTGAGTGAGGCAACTGAAAACTGTTCTTGGACCTGCGGTGCTGTAGGGCAGGTATGTTCACTTTCTCTTAAATGCAAGTTAGTCCCTAACTCAAGACTTGGTTTCTGATTCAGAGTGGCAGCTGAGGAATGGGCAGGAAGCGCAGGGCGCCTGCTGCCTGGCCTGCAAGAGTCTGTGGCTGCCTTTAGTTCTGGGGAAGCTCAGCCTCTCCACTTGAACCAGTGACAGCTGAGCGGTGACAGCCAGGCACACCGCGACCCCCTGGGTGTGCTCCTCCCTGATCATCAACTCAGGACAGCAGTGAGTGGCCTGGAAAGAACTCTGGTGGGCGCCTGCCTGACTACCTCTAACAGGCCCTGTCACAGGCCCCAGAATGCAGAGGACAAGGAGCTTCCAGGCAATTAACCTGAAGGGAGAATTTCTTTTCTTTCTAGTGGTCACACTTAGGAAAGCTTCAGAATAAGAGCTCTATAAATCTCTATGTAGAAATAAACTTAGGCCCCACATCGTTGGTCTTTATTACTTAAAAATAATTACATAGTTGAAACTCTGTGTGTGTTTGTGTGTGTGTGTGTGTGTGTGTGTGGTGTTAGTTTCCCATAGGAACATCAGAGTCACTTGTAGCTCTTGCTAAACAGATAGATACTTAGGCCTGGGAATCTGGGTTTGAACAATACTCTCAGGTGATTCTTCTTCTTCTTCTTTTTTTTTTTTTTAAAGAAGAATAGAAACTATTTTTAAAATAAAGAAGATATTTTTTAAACCACCATGTCCCATGGTGGTTTGCTGCATCTATCAATCCGTCATCTAGGTTTTAAGCCCCGCAGGCATTAGGTATTTGTCCTAATGCTCTCTCTCCCCTTGCCCTCCACTCACCAACAGGCCCCAGTGTGTGAGTTTCCCACCGTGCTCCCCAGCCCCCCGTGTCCATTTGTTCTCATTGTTCAACTCCCACTTAGGAATTAGAACATGTAGTGTTTGGTTTTCTGTTCCTTTGTTAGTTTGCTGAGAATGGGAGCTTATTAAAGACCTTCTGCCCAGCAAAAGAAACGATCCTCGGAGTGATCAGGTGATTCTTATGTAAATCAGAGTTTGAAAACCAGTCCTGACTAGGATTGAACAGCTGTATTTCATTTAGTAGAAGTTAAAAGGTCTGTGGTTCCCACACAGCTAAGAAACCAGAGGCCTGGTTTATATAAAGTTGTTTGCAGGAGCAGCCACATCTTCCTAGAGCTTCCTTTAGTGTTCACTTTAAAGAAGGGACTGTACAGTTGCAGTCACTATAATGTGATGAACACGTTACACATCACATTACAATGCATTTCAGTGTGGAAATCAGGACCTCGTGTTTGATCTCCATTTTCCTTACTCCCCTCAGTGAAGAATCAGACAAAAACAGGTTGTATAGCAACAGCGTGCTTGAACTTTACAGTTTTGCTCTCGTGGAAAATTTATGTGTAGTTTTTGTTTCTTAGTAATTTATAATTTGTTTATTTTGTTGAAATATATAATCTAATGGACCAATTGTTATTGTAATTGTTGTAGCTTAACCTCCATTTAATTCAACATTTACTGAAATCCTCTTTTTGTGCTGCATGCTATGCAAAGACATAAACTTACGATGTCTTGTTTTATTATCAAAATACCCTCCGGGTTGGATGTATGATTTAACTCACAGACCCCTATAATTAACAGGCTCAGCTAGATGAAGCTCCTGGGTCAAGGCCACATAAGTAGTGAATGATACAGCTGGTATTTTTGATGGGCATTAGATGCATCTTGAATGTTTGACATATCAGTACAAAACTGAGTATTTGAGACATTTGAACACAATATTATTTTTACATTTTTCTGATTACAAGGAATTACAGACATCATAGAAAACAATTTTAATATAATGGCAATACAAATGTGCCAGGAGATCTACAGAATGATTGCACTTTCAATACTAAATTTATGGAATTAAACTTCACCTCTAAAAAAATTACAATTAAATCCCATATGCCTTTCACCTCGATTCACCCAACAGTGACATTGACTTTATCTCTCAAAAAGAAATCTAACTTATCTATTAATATATATGTAGATAATTTATCTATCTCTCTAGATATCTATAATTTATCTCTCTCCATAATATGCAATATTATATGTATTGTTATTCTTACTCTTTTTCTTATTCTTATCTGTGGGAGTAAATTGCAGAGAACCTGACCCTTCTAGGCTATGTACTTCAGCCTGTACTTGAATTCTTTAGATTCTGGACATTCTCCTGCTTCCCTTTTGGAAAGATAGCCTGTATTCTCTAGAGTTTCCTCATCCCACAGTGGATCCTTTCCCTTCTCCCTTCTATTCCCATCACTCTTCCAAACCTATAGATAAAAGACAAACATATAAGGTCACACTGATGCATTAGAGAACAAGTTTCAGTATATGGTGATCATTAAAAAGTTACTGCAGGTTGTTGATCAAAAACCTTATAGCGTAACCATTGTCTTTGAGGTAAATTATTCTGACAGATAAGTGGTTGCAGTAGCATAACACAGAGTAATAAGTTGCCAGATTATCCAGGCTTTTGTCTTTTACTCTCTTTTTTTGTTGGTAAATACACATAATAAAATTATTATTTTACTAATTAAGAATATACTTTGGTGACAGTATATTCACATTGTTGTGCAGCCATCTCCAGAACTTCATCATGTAAACTGAGTCTCTCTACCTTTGAATGACAATTCTGCATTCCCTCCTCCCCCAGCCCATGGTAGCTATACTTCTACTTTCTGTCTCAATGTATTTGATTATTCTAGTACCTCATATAATATTTGTTCTTTTGTGTCCGGCATATTTCACTTGGCATAATGTCTTCAAGGTGATCCATGTTGTAGCATGTGTCATAATTTCATACATTTTTATGGCTGAATAATAGCTCATTGTAGGTATATACAACATTTTGTTAATCTATTCATCTTTTGATAGTCGTTTGGGTTGTTTTCATCTTTTTTGGCTATTATGCATAACGCTGCCATAAACATTGATGTACAAATATCTGTGTGAGTCCCTGCCTTCAATTTTTTGGAGTGTATATGTAGAAGAATTGCTTGATCAAATGTTAATTATATGTTTGGTTTTCCAAGGAGCCATCATACTGTTTTCCATAGGGACAATACCAGTTTATGTTCCATGGACAGTGCACACAGATTCCAAATCCTCAACATCCTAGCTAACACCTATTTTCTGTTTTGGGGTTTTGGGCTTTAAAAAAAAAATAATAGTCCTAATGGGTGGGTCTAACATGTTACCTCACTGTAGTTTTGATTTTCATTTACCTAGTGATTAATGATGTTGAGCGTGTTTTCATGTGCTTATTGGCCATTTCTTCTTTGGAGAAACATCTAGTCTACTCTGCCCATTTTTGAATTTGTGTTTTTTGTTTGTTTGTTTGTTTTTTTTGCTGTTGTTGCTATTGAGTTTTATGAGTTCTTTATGTATTCTATCAGAAACATGATGTGCAAATATTTTCTCCCTTTCCATAGGTTGCCTTTTTACTCTGTTGACAGTGTTCTTTGATGCACAAAAGTTTTTAATTAAGATGAAGTATGGTGTATTTAATTTTTTTCACTTGTTTTCAGTGGTTTTGGTATCATACACAAAAAATTATTGTGTATGATGCCAGAAATCATTGTGTATGACATACCAGAAATCCAAGGTAGGCAGAACAGGTAGTTCCCAGTCAGATTAGTGTGTTACAAATAAGGTCTTTGCTCCCTCCACTTCAAGGGAAGGAATTGGGAAGTGAAACACCACCTCCTCCAAACTAAGACCATGTCACTGAGTGGAGTGGGTAGAATTGGCAAACAAAATGCCATGGAATCTCCTACCATCTTGAATGTGCCTTTTAAAAATACTGGACATTTGCCTGGTTGCTGTAGACTTATGACTGTTTTCCAGAGCTCCTATAAGATCATTTTAGCCATTTTTTAAAGTTGTTTTGTGATGTCTCCAAGGAGAGAAGGGGTTAGAACTTCCTAGCCTGCTATTTTACTCAATTGTCTAGGTTCATAATCCCGGTTATATGATTTCTGCATTCATCCTTTGTAAGACTCATGATATCATTTGCATATTCGTGGCTATAATAATCTCTAACTTGCAGATTTTTGTGCCAGTGAGATCAGATACTTAAGGCATGCATCACAGGACTTAGAGTATTAGTGGGCCCCCTATTATGGTAACAATTACTTGGATTTTAATATTACTACTGAAATAAAACTTTAAAGAAGATAACGTTCCATGTTTCATCACTTAACATCATTACAGATTTGGGAGAGTGATAAAAGAAGCCTTCCGGCCGGGCGCGGTGGCTCAAGCCTGTAATCCCAGCACTTTGGGAGGCCGAGACGGGCGGATCACGAGGTCAGGAGATCGAGACCATCCTGGCTAACACGGTGAAACCCCGTCTCTACTAAAAAATACAAAAAACTAGCCGGGCGAGGTGGCGGGCGCCTGTAGTCCCAGCTACTCGGGAGGCTGAGGCAGGAGAATGGCGTAAAACCCGGGAGGCGGAGCTTGCAGTGAGCTGAGATCCCGCCACTGCACTACAGCCTGGGCGACAGAGCAAGACTCCGTCTCAAAAAAAAAAAAAAAAAGAAGCCTTCCCTGCAGTCAGCTAATGCTAGATTACATATTGTCCAATAGAAACATAGACGTCTCCTCAGTCCTATGTTGATGGGTGTTTGGGAAACACTGAGACAGAGAATGACAATGTAACGTTATTTCTACTGGGAGGCTCTTCTAGGTTGGAAGTTGCCATGGAATCTGGACCCAAAATGTTGGCCCCCATTTGCCTGGTGGAAAACAACAATGACAAGCTGTTGGTGAACCAGCAAGCTATACAGATTCTTGAAAAGATTTCTCAGCCAGTGGTGGTGGTGGCCATTGTAGGACTGTACCGTACAGGGAAATCCTATTTGATGAACCATCTGGCAGGACAGAATCATGGTAAGTGGTACCCTGGGACACAGGCCGGTTGCTTGATTCCAGCTATATCTCAGTTTCATCATTCTCTACCCCAGGCACATGAAGGTAGACTCCAATTCCTTTCAATAAACCAACCTTCTCATTCTAATTCTTACCACCAAACAGCTACGTTACAAGAATCCGTTCTCATATTTTTTCCCTCATTCCCATTAAGGAAACTCTCCATTACTAGTGCCCAGAATCCTACCTTCCCTTGTGTATTCAAGTCCTGGGTTCCTCTAATTGTGTCTCCTTTCTCTCACAAAGTATTTTGCTTTCTTTATGTAATATTCTCAACAACATATGAAGATGTTTTAATCTATATAATCTTAAAAACTCTTCCTGAGTTTCACATCCCATCGTGGCCACCGACTTCTGTTTTGTTTTTGTGTTTTAGTTTTTAACCGCTTTTCAATGCAAAAAATGATCTCAATTTCCCTTTTTGAGTTTTTTTTCTCTTGTCTTTTTTCTCATGTTTGTTTCTCATGTGTTTCTTCAACCCACACCTCTCTGACTTTGAACCCCACCACTTTTTAAGATGTTCCTTTATTAGTGACCTACATTTTGTCTGATTCATAGATTCCTCTTTGTCACCATTTTGAGTCCTTGCTTGGCATCATTCTCACATTTAGTGTCCCTTGTTTTTTTATAAAGATTATTCATAAAATAAGCCATTCTTGAGGAAATACAGAAAGCACCATCTTGTATGCTGGGTTAGTTACAATCCAACCAGTCTGAATCTGTGGCCCCAGGGCTGCTTGGCTGCTCTGCTGTCCCCATGCTTAGCTTCCTCCTCTTCCCTGCAGGCTTCCCTCTGGGCTCCACGGTGCAGTCTGAAACCAAGGGCATCTGGATGTGGTGTGTGCCCCACCCCTCCAAGCCAAACCACACCCTGGTCCTTCTGGACACCGAGGGTCTGGGCGATGTGGAAAAGGTAAGGCAGGGAGTCATAGGCAGGTTCTTTTTATTCCAGACACGATCCTTGTAATTTAATTGTTGTGATACATTTGTGAAAACTAGAAATCCAACTACAGTGAATAAGGCAAACTTTGACCTGTTTGAGTCACACTTCCAGACAAGATTAGATATCATGGTATATTAGGTAAAACATTCTTTTATTTCTTGGCACAGTGGTGAATGATTTGATTCAATTTCATAAAATCTTGTTAAGCACTTGAGTTCCAGGCCTTTAGGCTGAGTAGCGTAGACATTGGTGAACAAAGTAAAAGTCCTGCCCACAAAGAGCCCTCAGGGTGTAGTGTGATTGGGAAAGAAGCAGGTTGCCGAGAGGGAGGAGATTGGAATGCAATGCAGTCCCTGCCCTCTGTCAATTCCACCTGGAGCTCTGTGGCTGGAATGGCCCTTTTGAGTTACCATGTTTTGGGACAAGGATGCTAGGCCTTCATCCCTGGTGCTGGTCAAACACTGGAAGTCTGTCCTGGAAAACTTTCTCATTAAGAGAGCTGACACCTGTGATCCAGGCAGCACCTCACAGCTTTCACCACGTACAGTTGCGTATAACAGTGCCTTGATAAGAAAGAGAAGAGGTGTTGACTCCAATCTCGGGAGATGAGGAAAGGCCTCTCACCCACCTTCTGAGCCACCACGTGAAGAGTACATTTGAGGGTTGAAATTAAGAGAGTTCAGTTTATATTTCTCATGATAAAGCTCATCAGCCACCCACAGAGCATTCTGGAAGGCTTTGAGACACTCCTCGTGTAAAAGTATTTGTTCTTCCTACAATAAACATTATAAGATGAATTTTTGGTATTTAGCTTCTTATGAATGGGTGAAATAAATAATTTCTCTCTTTTTTTGTCTTAGTTTGAGACTTATTTGGGAATAGTTTCTAAATTTCTATACACATACACTTTATTTTTGCCCAAACAGGCATTGGAAATTCTGTTTATTTTTCGGCTTTAGTGTTGTATAATTGACAAATAAAAATTGTATAAAATTAAGCTGTACAACTTGATGTTTTGATATGTGTATACACTGTGAAATGATCACCACAATCAAGCCAATAAGATAGCCATTACCTCACATAGTTACCATTTTGTTTTTTCTATGCTCTCTTTTTTTTGGTGTGGTAAGAACAATTAAGATCTGTCCTCTTAGCAGCAGTTAAGGTCACAATCAATATGGTATTGTTAGTTACAGTCACACTGCTGTACAGTAGATCTCCAGAGTTTATTTATCTTGCGTAACTGAAATTTTATACTCTTTGACTAACATTTCTTCATTTCTCCCATCCCCAGCCCGTGGCAACCATTATTCCACTCTGCGGCTATGAGTTTGACAGTTTGACTATTTTAGATTCCACAAATAAGTGAGATCATGCAGTATTTGTCTTTCTATGTCTGACTTATTTCACTCAGCCTAATGACCCCAGTGTTCATCTAAGTTGTTGCAAATGACAAAATTCCCTTTTTTGAGATTGAATATATATATTATATATATAATATTCAATATTCAATAAATATATATATGCATGCTATGGATGGGTTGGCTGTGTCCCCACCCAAATCTCATCTTGAATTGTAGTTCCCATAATC